>NC_092038.1:71957894-72257894 GCF_003086295.3 Arachis hypogaea | reverse complement strand
ATTGAAAACTATTTTGAAAAGATGTGATTAAAAAGATATGATTGGTTTTAAAAAAATGTGATTGAGAAGATATGATTTAAAAAAAAGATTTGATTTTGAAAAAATTTTTGAAAACTTAAAAAAATTCGCATTGAAAACAGAATCTTCCCTCTTGTGCCATCCTGGCGTTAAACGCCCAGAATGGTGCACATTCTGGCGTTTAACGCCCAAGCTACTACCCTTTTGGGCGTTAAACACCCAGCCAAGCACCCTGGCTGGCGTTTAAACGCCAGTTTGCCTTCCTCACTGGGCGTTTTGAACGCCCAGCTTTTTCTGTGTAATTCCTCTGCTGTATGTTCTGAATCTTCAATCCTCTGTATTATTGACTTGAAAAGACACAAATTAAAAATATTTTTGGATTTTTAATAATAAGGAATAATCAAAATGCAACTAAAATCAAATAACAATGCATGCAAGACACCAAACTTAGCAGTTTGTATACTACTGACACTAACAAAATGTGAATGCATATGAGAGACACAAACACTCAAGTCAGGAGAAATTAAAGATCAGAGTAATGAAATCATCAAGAACATCTTGAAGATCACTTAAGACACATGCATGAATGCAAGAAGAACAAAAACATGCAATTGACACCAAACTTAACATGAAACACTAGACTTAAACAAGAAATATTTTTGGATTTTATGATTTTTTAAATTTTTTTGTGCTTTTTCGAAAATTAAGTGGAAAAGAAAATAAAGATATCAAAATTCTTAATGAGAATTCCAGGAATCATGCAATGTTAGTCTAAGACTCCGGTCCAGGAATTAGAGATGGCTTCATAGCCAGCCAAGCTTTCAAAGAAAGCTCCGGTCCAAAACACTAGACATGGCCAATGGCCAGCCAAGCCTTAGCAGATCACTGCTCCAACAGCAAGATTGATAGAAATCAACAAGCTCTTGTGATGATAAGTTGAAACCTCGGTCCAATAAAATTAGACATAGTTTCACAGCCAGCCAGACTTCAACAGATCATCATGAAACTCTAGAATTCATTCTCAAGAATTCAAAAAAAAAATACCTAATCTAAGCAACAAGATGAACCATCAGTTGTCCATACTCAACAATCCCCGGCAACGGCGCCAAAAACTTGGTGCTGTTGCCGGATCAGAAATTTGGCACTGATGTTACCGGACCAAAAGCTTGCCGAAAACTCGAACAATCCCCGGAAATGGCGCCAAAAACTTGGTGCACGAAATTGTGATCAATACTTTTCACAACTCAATTAATCCCCGGTGATGAACCCAAAAACTTGGTGTTCAATACCATGGCATAAACACAACTTCGCACAACTAACCAGCAAGTGTACTGGGTCGTCCAAGTAATAAACCTTACGCGAGTAAGGGTCGATTCCACAGAGATTGTTGGTATGAAGCAAGCTATGGTCACCTTGTAAATCTTAGTCAGGCAAACTCAAATGGTTATGGATGATGAATAAAACATAAAGATAAAGATAGAGATACTTATGTAATTCATTGGTGGGAATTTCAGATAAGCGTATGAAGATGCTTTGTCCCTTCCGTCACTCTGCTTTCCTACTGTCTTCATCCAATCCTTCTTACTCCTTTCCATGGCAAGCTGTATGCAAAGGTTTCACCGTTGTCAGTGGCTACCTCCCATCCTCTCAGTGAAAATATTCAACGCACCCTGTCACGGCACGGCTATTCATCTGTCGGTTCTCAATCAGGTTGGAATAGAATCCAGTGATTCTTTTGCGTCTGTCACTAACGCCCAGCCTTCAGGAGTTTGAAGCTCGTCACAGTCATTCAATCATTGAATCCTACTCAGAATACCACAGACAAGGTTTAGACCTTCTGGATTCTCTTGAATGCCGCCATCAATTCTAGCTTATACCACGAAGATTCCGGTTAAAGAATCCAAGAGATATCCACCCAATCTATGGTAGAACGGAGGTGGTTGTCAGGCACGTGTTCATAGGTGAGAATGATGATGAGTGTCACGGATCATCACATTCATCAAGTTGAAGAACAAGTGATATCTTAGAACAAGAACAAGCGAAATTGAATAGAAGAACAATAGTAATTGCATTAATACTCGAGGTACAGCAGAGCTCCACACCTTAATCTATGGTGTGTAGAAACTCCACCGTTGAAAATACATAAGAACAAGGTCTAGGCATGGCTGAATGGCCAGCCCCCAAACGTGATCAAAAGATCTAAAGATCAAAAGATTCCAAAGATCAGAAGATGAAAATACAATAGTAAAAGGTCCTACTTATAGAGAACTAGTAGCCTAGGGTTTACAGAGATGAGTAAATGACATAAAAATCCACTTCCGGGCCCACTTAGTGTGTGCTTGGGCTAAGCATTGAAGCATTTTTGTGTAGAGACTCTTCTTGGAGTTAAACGCCAGCTTTGGTGCCAGTTTGGGCGTTTAACTCCCATTCTTGTGCCAGTTCCGGCGTTTAACGCTGGGAATTCTGATGATGACTTTGAACGCCGGTTTGGGCCATCAAATCTTGGGAAAAGTATGGACTATCATATATTTCTGGAAAGCCCAGGATGTCTACTTTCCAACGCCGTTGAGAGCGCGCCAATTGGGCTTCTGTAGCTCCAGAAAATCCACTTCGAGTGCAGGGAGGTCAGAATCCAACAGCATCTGCAGTCCTTTTTAGTCTCTGAATCAGATTTTCACTCAGGTCCCTCAATTTCAGCCAGAAAATACCTGAAATCACAGAAAAATACATAAACTCATAGTAATGTCCAGAAAAGTGAATTTTAACTAAAAACTAATAAAAATATACTAAAAACTAACTAGATCATACTAAAAACATACTAAAAATAATGCCAAAAAGCGTACAAATTATCCGCTCATCAGTAATCTTTGGGTATGAATCTCACTGCCTTGTAGTTTGCGATGTCTGGAAACCATGTAACTTCCTGGATGGCAAAGAGTTGCTCATCTGGAAAGTTTTCAGAGATCTCAGTAAGAGGGAGGGACGCCCCTTCTACTGGTTCTATTCGCGACAGGTGATCTGCTACTTGGTTCTCTGTCCCCCTTTTGTCTCTTATTTCTATATCAAACTCTTGCAGAAGCAACACCCATCTTATGAGTCTGGGTTTTGAATCCTGCTTTGTGAGTAGATATTTAAGAGCAGCATGGTCAGTGTACATAATCACTTTTGATCCTACTAAATAAGATCTGAACTTGTCAATTGCGTAAACCACTGCAAGTAACTCTTTTTCCGTGGTTGTGTAGTTCTTCTGTGCGTCATTTAAAATAAGACTGGCATAATAAATGATGTGCAGAAGATTCTCATGCCTTTGTCCCAACACTGCACCAATGGCATGGTCGTTGGCATCACACATTAGTTCAAATGGTAATGTCCAGTCTGGTGCAGAAATGACTGGTGCTGTGACTAGCTTAGCTTTCAGAGTCTCAAACGCCTGCAGACATTCCATATCAAAGATAAATGGCGTGTCAGCAGCTAGCAGATTACTTAGAGGTTTGGCAATTTTTGAAAAATCTTTTATAAACCTCCTATAGAATCCTGCATGCCCCAGAAAGCTTTTGATTGCCTTAACATTGGCATGTGGTGGTAATTTTTCAATTACCTCTACCTTAGCTTGATCCACCTCTATTTCCTTGTTCGAAATTTTGTGCCCAAGGACAATTCCTTCGGTCACCATAAAGTGACATTTTTCCCAGTTTAAAACTAAGTTAGTCTCTTGGCACCTCTTTAGAACAAGCGTTAGATGGTCAAGACAGGAGCTGAATGAGTCTCCAAATATTGAAAAGTCATCCATGAAGATTTCCAGAAATTTTTCCACCATATCAGAGAAAATAGAGAGCATGCACCTTTGAAAGGTTGCAGGTGCATTGCACAGACCAAATGGCATCCTTTTGTATGCAAATACTCCGGATGGACATGTGAATGCTATTTTCTCTTGATTTGGGGATCTACTACAATTTGATTATAACCTGAATATCCATCCAGGAAGCAGTAGTATTCATGACCTGCTAGTCTTTCTAGCATCTGGCCTATGAATGGTAAAGGAAAATGATCCTTTTTACTAGCTGTATTGAGCCTTCTGTAATCAATACATATACGCCACCCTGTAACTGTTCTTATAGGAACCAATTCATTTTTTTCATTATGAACCACTGTCATGCCACCCTTCTTAGGGATGACTTGGACAGGGCTTACCCAGGGGCTATCAGAAATAGGATAAATAATCACAGCCTCTAGTAATTTAGTGACCTCCTTCTGCACCACCTCCTTCATGGCTAGATTCAGCCGCCTCTGTGGTTGAACCACTGGCTTAGCGTCACCCTCTAACAGGATCTTTTGCATGCATTTGGCTGGGCTAATGCCCTTAAGATCACTGATGGACCACCCAAGAGCTGTCTTGTGTGTCCTTAGCACTTGAATTAGTGTTTCCTCTTCCTGTGGCTCTAAGGTAGAGCTTATGATTACAGGAAAGGTATCACCTTCTCCCAAAAATAAATATTTCAGGGATGGTGGTAATGGTTTGAGCTTGGGTTTGGGAGGTTTCTCCTCTTCCTGAAGGATTCTCAGAGGTTCTATTATTCTCTCTGGTTCCTCCAGATCAGGCTGAACATCTTTAAAGATATCTTCTAGCTCTAATTCGAGACTCTCAGTCATATTGACCTTTTTTACCAGAGAGTCAATAATATCAATGCTCATGCAATCGTTTGGGGTGTCTGGATGCTGCATAGCTTTGACAACATTCAACTTAAACTCGTCCTCATTGACTCTTAGGGTCACTTGTAACAACCCTAATTTTCGAGTACATGAGATCTTTTCTGAAAGTACGGATTTCTTCGGAAGATCAGTAAAGGGAACACCTCTGCTATATTATCAAGCATCTCAATCCACATTATCATTATGTCATCCTTAAGCTAGAACCTCCTCTGAGGCAAGCTCGATAATGCAATCACGAAGAACCTAGTTTTTGAACCGTATCGGTTGGCAGTTTTGATTCTGACTTTCGTAAATAGTCTCTGTTTGACAAACCAGACTCGATTCATGAGAGGAGAGAGATAATAGTATAATATTATCATTATATTAGTATTAGAAAATGCTTGAATGATAGTATAAGTTTACCTGGTCTGTTTTTGTTAAAAACAGAAAATCGGTTTAACCGGGGTTACGGTTTACTGGTGCAATTTAGCACCAACACTCTCTGATGAATTTAGCAATGATAAGGCCTCATTATACATGTTATATTCTCATAATAAATATGTTACTAGTGTCATTTATGCTAGTAGCTCAGAAAATAATTTTTAGAGATGTTTTTACGAGTGTTCCGATATACCTAGTTTTAGTAGTTGTACACCAGAGATATTTTAATATTATTTTAATCCACCACCAAGCCAACCAATCATAACTCACCTTACACCCCCAAGACCTCCAAGGCTGTCTCATTTCATCATTTTGGCCGAAAATAACAAGAGAGAAAAGAGAGAAACTTTCATGAACACTTAATCTTCAAAGCTTGATTTCTTTTGAACTAAAACTCAAATCAAAACTCCGATTTTACCAAAACGATCCTCTCTTCTTCCTCTACATAACCATGTACTTATCAAGGCTGGAAATAAGGTGAGATGGCTGTCTCCCTCCCTCTTCAATTCGGTTTTCAAGGAAAACCATGCAAAACATGTGTTTTTTTGATGTTTTTCCTTAGGAATCATGCTTAACTTGACTTGAGGGCCAAGAAACGTGAATTTCCAGCAATTCTAAGGTGAGATATCTCTTCCTAACATACTGAGTGAGATTTGGTCAGTTGATAGTTTTTGGATTTAAAGTTGTTCTTGATGTGATTTAGGAGGAAAAAGTCCTTAAGGACCACCTGAAAGTTTAACCGAATTAGGAGCAGCAAAACCAGGTAGGATTTGGTAAAATTAATCTTGATTGATTGTGTTTGAGATATGTGATTATGATTTGGTTTGGTTATGATTGAAATTGATTGCTTATATGAGTTATTCTTGGTGAAAGTTTGTTGAAATTTTGATGAAATTTGGTGATATTCAAGCTATGAATGTTGTTCTTGAGGGCTGCTGGAAAACGAAACCCTAGGCCCTAAATTGGGGTTCAATTTGTGTTAAAATCATGTAGAAAAGATGGGGTTTTAGTGGCTGGGAATTTATTATGAATTATGGTAAAAATCGGTTGCTGAAAAAACTGAAAAACGGGTAAAAACAGAGAAAGAATCTGGAGAATATACGAAGAACACGAAGAACACTTTGAGTGTGGTGAAGAACATTGAAGAACACATTTTAGATCTTAGAAAGGGCAAGGAAGTAAAATTTTTGGTGTTTAAGGGGTTATATGGTAATTTCTGAAAGTTAGGGTGGTAAAAGTAGAAATATTAAAAGTTACGGGTGGTAAAAAGTGAATTTTAAAGGTTAAAAGTAAAAGGTAAGTTAATTTTCGAAAATTTACTGATAAAATAATAAATAATAATAAAATATTAAATAATAATATTTAATTAAAAATAATATTTTAATAAAAATAATAAAATAATACGAAAAAGGCAGTTTTCCGTAAAAGCTTTAGAAAGACAACTTTAAGTGCAGAACTCTCCTAATTACTTTCATAAAATACTTAGGGAGTGGTAAGAACATATTAGTGAGGTAAAGATAAAAGAAATATAAAAGCCAAAGAAAAGATAAAAACCAAAGAAAAAGTCTGTAACGTTTTAACGACAGAAAAATAGACAGAGACTAGTGAACGAACTAGGGCAACTTAGTTAGTACTTGAGTTGCGACTAGGGTTAGCTATGATATGAAGAGTTAAACTGTTTTAGTATAGACTTAATGAACCTATATTTGGGACAGGTTAACTATTCATACCGAAATTTACATAAGCTTTAAATACATACGTTAAGCAGAGAAATCAGAACAGAGTAGAAAAACACAGAAAAGAGTAACCAGAGTAAAGTAAAGAGATGAAGAGAAAAAGAGTAATATAGATACAGATGAAAAGAGTAATCAGAGAAGAGAAAATAGATACAGAGAACAGAGTAATTAAAACAGAGTAAAGAGATATAGAGAAAAGAGAAACCAGAACAGAGTAAAGAGATATAAAGAGAAGAGTAATATAATAAAGAGATATTTATATATATTAGTTGCTTAATGCAACCCAGAGCTATATTTATATATATATCAGTTGCTTGATGCAACCCAGAGCTATATTTATATATATATTAGTTGCTTAATGCAACCCATAGCTTCTGTAGGGAAACTAAGTTACCTACAGCTATTTTTCGCTTCCCCAGAGCAGAGCAGAGTATATATATATTTTCCTGCAGTAAGCAGAGGCTATCTCAAATGAGCGGCTATTATTATATGCGCATTTATTTAGGAACGGAAAATCGTATCCGGGAAATCGGGATTACTCGTGACCGGATAAATGTCGGGATTGCGGGCAGCCAACCGACACATGAGCTCATGGCCTGCGCTAGGGCTAGACATGCATCATTCTTGTCTGCGCATCATTCTCTGTTGTATTCCTTTCTGTGTGTGATCTACTTCTTTATGTTTGTCTGCTCGTATGCTATTTCTGTGTTTTATTTTCTTGTATTCTTTTGTTTGTGTTCTGCTTTCTGTTGTCTCTACTTTCTCTTTCTATCTTTATCTTCTGTTTACTGCTTCGCTATATTATGTTATTCGTCTACTAATCGACCCCAAATAAATGAACGTAACTAATAACCCCGGCCCTACTAAGAACTCCCCAGTTCTTACCCCTTCTCTCTCCCTTCCCCCTTCAGATGGAAGTAAGAGTACCTTACCGTAGTTCGTTGATGACTGTTCTACAAAGAGGATTCTGCTCTAGATAGTCTTCTGAGTATAGGGTGAATCTTGTTCTCTGATTATATGTATATACTGTGAGACCAGCTAACGTCTGCACCCCGTTCATATGCGCACTTTAACCTAAATCCTGTGTACGAGATTCCTATTGTGTGGCTACTTCATGAGGTAGCAGAGAGACGTCCTGCGGAAAAGTCTGATCGTGCAGAGGAGTAGATGATGTTCTATCTTCTGATGACGTTCCACCTGACTTGAGTTTAGAGGGACTAGGTGAGTATAGAGTTTAGGCTAGCCTGGGTGCCAACTTAGGGACCTCTTGAACAGGTCAGAACCTGGGATGTTGTATGTATGTATATGTATATAGTTTTTATCTAGCTATATCTATGGGTGTTCTAACTAAAGGTCTATACTCTAATAAAGGTCGGATAACTGAATGTGGCTAGCTACTCGCGATATATTTACATGTGGTTGTTTATAACTATTTTATCTGATATTACTTGTGAATTGATTATGAGTGATTCCGTCTATTAATCCAAACGTTTTCAAAAAAAAAATAAAAATACACCTTGTAAATTAACTACGCTTTTAACAACGAATCAGGCTCATGTGATAAATAATATATAATAATTAGGAAGACAAATTGGTTGCGCTCAGTTTCCGGTATGATCTAGACATATTGAAAATTTGGTCGTTACATCACTTCCCTTTTTTGGACGTCAATGAGGGTTCGCCCAGTTGCTAGGAAAGGTCTTGCTAGAATGAGAGTTGCACTCTTGTGCTCCTCCATTTCTAGCACCACAAAGTCAGTGGGAAAGGCAAATGGCCCAACCTTGACAATCATGTCTTCAATCACGCCTGATGGGTATTTAATGGAGCCATCAGCAAGTTGGAGACATATCCAGGTTGGTTTGACTTCTTCAGTCAAACCAAGCTTTCTGATAGTAGATGCAGGTATTAGGTTGATACTTGCCCCAAGATCACATAGAGCATGCTTGGTACAGGTACCCTCTAATGTGCATGGTATCATAAAGCTTCCGGGATCTTTAAGCTTTTCTGGTAAGCTTTTTAGAATGACTGCACTGCATTCTTCAGTGAGGTAAACTTTTTCAGTTTCTCTCCAATCCTTCTTATGACTTAAGATCTCTTTCATGAACTTAGCATAAGAGGGTATTTGCTCAAGTGCCTCTGCAAACGGAATCTTTATTTCAAGAGTCCTGAGATAGTCTGCAAAGCGGGCAAATTGCTTATCCTGTTCCGCTTGGCAGAGTTTCTGAGGATAAGGCATTTTGGCTTTGTATTCCTGAACCTTAGTTGCTGCAGGTTTATTGCCTACAGATGTGGGTTGAGAAGCCTTTTTAGAGGGGTTGCTATCAGCACTTGTTTGTGTCTGATCCCCCACTTGCATTTGAATGCCAGGGGTGAAAGCTGGAGTGGCGTTAGACGCCAACTCCTTACCTGTTTCTGGCGTCTGAACGCCAGAACTGAGCTTTCTTTGGGTGTTCAATGCCAACTTTTTGCCTGTTTCTGGCGTTTGAACGCCAGAACTGAGAATGGGTTGGGCGTTTAATGCCAGCTCTTCACCCTTTTCTGGCTTTTGAACGCCAGAATTATTCCTCTCTAGGCTCTTACTATCCTCAGAGGGATTTTGGGTAGCAGTTTGTTTATTTCTTGGCAATCTGTTGCCTTGAAGTGAGGTATTTAATGTTTTCCCACTTCTTTATTGAACTGCTTGGCACTCTTCTGTTATTTGTTTTAATAAATGCTGTTCTGTTTGCTTCAATTGCACTTCCATATTCATATTAGCTATTCTTGTTTCTTGCAATATCTCCTTGAATTCGGCTAGCTGTTTTGTTAGAAAATCTAATTGCCATTGAATTCAGTAACTTGTTCTTTTTAGCCTCTTCTTTCATAGAAGATTCACTGCTTAGGTACAGATCCTGATTTCTGGCAACTGTATTAATGAGCTCTTGAGCTTCTTTAATTGTCTTTCTTATGTGGATAGATCCATAGCTAAGTGGTCTAGAAAAATCTGAGATTTCTCTGTAAGCCCATAATAGAAGATGTCTAACTGCACCCACTTTGAAAACATTTCAGAGGGGCATTTTCTTAACATCTCTCTGTATCTCTCCCATGCATCATAAAGGGATTCATTATCTCCTTGTTTAAAGCCTTGGATGTTCAGCCTTAGCTGTGTCATCCATTTTGGAGGAAAATATTGATTCAGGAATTTTTCTGACAGCTGTTTTCATGTCCTTATGCTAGCCTTAGGTTGGTTATTTACCCATCTCTTAGCTTGGTCTTTTACAGCAAATGGAAACAGTAATAATCTGTAGACACCCTGATCTACTTCCTTATCATGTACTGTGTCAGCAATTTGTAAAAACTGTGCCAGAAACTCTGTAGGTTCTTCCTGTGGAAGACCGGAATACTGGCAACTTTGCTGCACCATGATAATTAGCTGAGGATTCAACTCAAAGCTACTAACTCCGATGGAGGGTATACAGATACTACTCCCATATGAAGCAGTAGTGGGGTTAGCATACGACCCCAGAGTCCTTCTGGACTGTTCATTTCCACTTAGGTCCATGATGGAGAAAGGAAGATGATGTGGATTTATTTTATTTATTTTATTATATAAGAAAAATAATTTTTGAAATAATAAAATAAAATAAAATAAGAACTAAAAAAATCAAAATAAAATTTAAAAAAATATTTTAAAATTTTTCGAAAAACTGAGGAGAGAGTATGGTTAGGATATTTTTTGAAAAAGATATGATTTTTAAAAAAAAATTAAAAGGATAGGATTTGAAAAATTTTGATATTGAAATCTGAATTTTATGAAAAGTTTTGAAAAAAAATTGTTTAAAAATAGTTAGAAAAAATATTTTTTTGATTTTTGAATTTTATTATGAAAGAGAAAAACACACAAAAGACATAAGACTTAAAATTTTTAAATCCAATGCTCCTTGTTTTCGAAAATTTTGGAGGGAAAACACCAAGGCACACCAAACTTAAAAATTTTAAGATCAAAACACAAAGAAGACTCAAGAACACCTTGAAGACTCACAAGAACAACAAGAACAAAAGATAGAACACCAAGCTTAAAATTTTTAGAAAACCACAAATAAATTTTCGAAAATTAAAGAAAATTAACAAGAGAACACCAAACTTAAAGTTTGGCACAAGATTTAATCAAAGAAAAATTATTTTTGAAAAAAAAAAGTTTTAAAAGGAAGATACCCAATTGCCAAGAACATAAGCCAACGCTCTAGCCAACTGAGATATAAATTTAACGTGTTTTAATAAGGTATTTAATAAATAAAAATTTTTTGAAAACTAAAAATTTGAAAATGCACAAGAAAAACAAGGAAAGACAAAAAATAAGACAAACCAAAGATCAAACAAGAAAAATTGACAAAAACAATTTGAAGATCAAGGAAGAACAAAGAACATGCAATTCAAAAATTGAAAGACAAAGAAAAGCATGCAATTGACACCAAACTTAAAATATGACACTAAAATCACACAAAAGATTCCAAGAAAAATTAAAAACTAATAAAGAAAAATAATATTTTTGAAAGATTTTTAAAAGGAATAATAGAAGATGCAATCCTAGTGACTCTAAACAAAAAAAAAACAAATTTTTCCTAATCTAAGTAACAAGATAAACCGTCAGTTGTTCAAACTCGAACAATTCCCGGCAGCAGTGCCAAAAACTTGGTGCACGAAAATTACACTCACACTATGTAATTCCGCACAACTAACCAGCAAGTGCACTGGGTCGTCCAAGTAATACCTTACGTGAGTAAGGGTCGAATCCCACGTAGATTGTTGGCTTGAGGCAAGCTATGGTTATCTTATTATTCTTAGTCAGCATATCAATAGGGTTCTTTAGTTTCAATTGTAAAAAGTGAAAGGGCATAAAATAAGTAATTGTTACGCAATAATGGAGAATATGTTGGAGTTTTGGAGATGCTTTGTCTTCTGAATTCCTGCAACATACTGCTTTCTTACTTTCAAACATGTAATGCTCCTTCCATGGCAAGCTGTATGTAGGGTGTCACCGTTGTCAATGGCTACTTCCCATTCTCTCAGTGAAAATGGTCCAAATGCTCTGTCACAGCACGGCTAATCATCTGTCGGTTCTCGATCATGTCGGAATAGGATCCATTGATCCTTTTGCATATGTCACAACGCCCAACACTCGCAAGTTAAAAACTCGTCATAGTCATCCAATCCCTGAATCCTACTCAGAATACCACAGACAAGGTTTAGACCTTCCGAATTCTCAAGGATGCTGCCAATGGATTCTAGCTTATACCACGAAGATTCTGATTAAGGAATCTAAGAGATACTCATTCAATCTAATGTAGAACGGAGGTGGTTGTCAGGCACACGTTCATGGGTTGAGAATGGTGATGAGTGTCACGGATCATCACATTCATCACGGTTAAGTACGAATCAGTATCTTAGATAGAAACAAGCCTGTTTGAAGGGAAAACAGAAATAATTGCCTTAATTCATCGAGACGCTATAGAGCTCCTCACCCCCAATAATGGAGTTTAGAGACTCATGCCGTCAAAAAGTACAAAGTTCAGATCTAAAATGTCATGATATCCAAAATAAGTCTCTAAAAGTTGTTTAATTACTAAACTAGTAACCTAGGTTTACAGAAAATGAGTAAACTAAGATAGTGTGTGCTGGGGCTGAGACTTCAGCTTCTCACGTGCCTGGGCTATTTCTGGAGTTAAACATCAGGTTGTAACCTGTTTCTGGCGTTTAACTCCAACTTGCAACCTGTTTCTGGCGTTCAACGCCAGAATGCAACATGGAACTGGCGTTAAACGCCAGTTTACGTCGTTTATTTTCGTGCATAGTATGGACTATTATATATTGCTGGAAAGCCCTCGATGTCTAATTTTCAACCCAATTGAGAGGGCGCCAATTGGACTCTTGTAGCTCCAAAAAAATCATTCTGAGTGCAGGGAGGTCAGAATCCAACAACATCAGTAGTCCTTTTTCAACCTGAATCAGATTTTTGCTCAGCTCTCTCGATTTCAGCCAGAAAATACTTGAAATCATAGAAAAACACACAAACTCATACTAAAGTCCAGAAATATGAATTTTGCCTAAAAACTAATAAAAATATACTAAAAACTAACCAAAACATACTAAAATCTACATGAAATTATCCCCAAAAAGTGTATAAAATGTCCGCTCGTCACAATACCAAACTTAAACTATTGCTTGTCCCCAAGAAACTAGATAAATAAAATAGGATAAAAAGAAATCAGGAAGCAATAATATCTGAAAGTTTTAAGTGAAGCTCATATTCTAATTAGATGAGCGGGACTAGTAGCTTTTTGTTTCCGAACAGTTTTGGCATCTCACTTTATCCTTTGAAATTCAGAATGATTGGCATCCATAGGAACTCAGAATTTATATAGTATTATTGATTCTGCTAGTTTAGTATGTTGATTCTTGAACACAGCTACTTTATGAGTCTTGGTCGTGGCCCTAAGCACTTTGTTTTCCAGTATTACCACCGGATACATAAATGCCACAGACACATAACTGGGTGAACCTTTTCAGATTGTGACTTAGCTTTGCTAAAGTCCCCAATTAGAGGTGTCCAGAGTTCTTAACCACACTCTTTTGCCTTGGATCACGACTTTAACCACTCAGTCTCAAGCTTTTCACTTTGACCTACATGCCACAAGCACATGGTTAGGGACATCTTGATTTAGCCGCTTAGGCCTGTATTTTTTTCTTTGGGCCCTCCTATCTATTGATGCTCAAAGCCTTGGATCCTTTTCAGCATTGCCTTTTGGTTTAAAGGGCTATTGGCTTTTTTTTTACCTCTTTTGCTTCTCTTTTTTTTTTCACTGCTTTTTCTTGCTTCAAGAATCAATTTCATGATTTTTCAAATCAGTAATAATATTTCTCTTGTTCATCATTCTTTCAGGAGCCAACAATTTTAACATTCATAAAATTCAATATAAATGTCATTCAGAAGACAGAAAGTATTGCCACCACATATAAATAATTAGAATTTTTTGTTATTAAGAACTCAAAAAAATATTGCCTCTTTATTCTAAAAATCTACTATTTTATTCATGTTTGATGATGATGAGAAAAATAAATTATAGCTTAATTAGAGATAAAATCAAAATAGAGATACTAATTACTACTACTTCATATATGACTTCTAAGGTAAATTCCTAATAAGAACAATTATCACAGAGTTAAAGCTAAGATTAGGACTCAACAACCTTTATTTTGGGAGGTGGATGCTCCCTTAGTCTGTGGAGTGTGTGGTCCTTCAAGAGACAGCTTCTGACGCTTCAGTTCCCTCAGTTCATGCCTCTGCTCCTCTTGTTCCCCAAGCAGTTTGCAAAGCATGCTATTTTGATTTTTTTGTTCTTCCTTTAGTTGGTCCATAGCTTCTTGCAACTTGGTGACAGATGCTTCAAGATGCTCCCAGTATTCAATTTGAGGGATTTCCGGGAGGAACTCCTGTGCTCTCCTCTTGATGTGGTCATCCTGCACTTGTTGTCCTTCTATTGATTTTTTGGTGATTGGTCGATCAACTGAGATATACTCAGTCACTCCTATCTTCACCCTATTATCTTTACATATCATAGAGATTAAGCTTGGATAAGCCAATTTGGCATCTTTGGAGTTCTTGTTTGTAATTGTGTAAAGTTCACAAGAAATCAGCTGATGAACTCCACTTCTTTTCCCAACATAATGCAATGGATCATTACTGCTCTTTTGATGGTGACTTCAGAGCGGTTGCTAGGGGGCAGTATAGAACGCCCAATGAAGTCCAGCCAGCCTCTGGTGACTGGTTTGAGATCTTTTCTCTTGAGTTGATTTGGGACACCCTTAGTGCTAATTATCCACTTGGTTCCAAGGAGGCATATGTCCTCTAGAATTTCGTCAAAGCCCTTATTTGTTCTCATCATTCTCCTATTAAAGGAGTCTGGGTCATCTTTCAGCTGAGGTAGCTTAAAGATTTTCCTGATTTTGTCAGGGTGAATGTGAACAATCTTCCCTCTGACCAAGGTCCGATAATCATAGAAGGCGGCTCCAATTATTCTCTGCCTGTCTGTTTGCCACAGATTAGAGTAGAATTCCTGAATCATGTTCCTTCCCACCTTTGTTTCAGGATTAGCTAGGATTTCCCAGCTCCTGTTTCGAATTTGCTCTTGGATCTCTGGATATTCATCTTCTTTCAAATCGAATTTAACTTCCGGGATCACTGACCTTAGACCCATTATTTTGTAGTAATGGTCTGAATGTTCTTTGGTTAAGAACTTCCCTTGATTCCAAAGTGGTTTTGGAATATTCTCTTTCTTGCCTCTTGGAGTGGTTTATTTTCCCTTAGGAGCCATGATCTTAGTGGATATTGGTTTAGTGATCACGGATAAACACACCAAACTTAGAGTTTTGCTTGCCCTCAAGCAAAAGAAAGGAAAGGAGAGGGATAGAAGGAGAGCCAATTTATTGAATGTGGAGGAGATGAGGGAGGCCGAACTAGGATTTAAAGGGAAGAGGGGGTGGGTTTTTCAAAAATTTTGAAGGAGATATGATAGAAGATATGATTTATAAAAGATAAGTATGATAGGAAAAAGGTGCAATTTAAAATTGAAAAGATATGAAAGATATTTAAAAAAAATAGATCTAAATTTTGAAAAGAGGATATGATGAATTTAAAAGAAGAGATTTAAGAAGAATTTAAAAAGATTTGAAAAGAAGTTGGAGAGGATTTGAAAAGGATTTGTGTTTATGAATTAAAATACATTTGATATCTTTGAAAAAGGATTTGAAAAATTAAGATTAAAAATATTTGGAATTGAAGTTTGGAATATGAGAGTTTGTAACATGTTTATGCAAGAAATCATGAATTGAAACATATAAAATGGAAAAAGTTTGAATTGAAAACGAATTTACCTCCTCCCCACAATCCTGGCGTTAAACACCCAAACGCTGCATGTTTTGGGCGTTTAACGCCCATTTGTAGCTTCTCATGGGCATGTATTGATGACAAGTCATCATATACCCATTTTTCAAGCTAATTTCACTTGTTTTATTAGTTTTTATGCACTTTCTTGCATCCTAAGTAAGTGATTTGGAATGAAAATGCATAACTTCTTTAAATCAAGCAACTACTATTAAATTGATGCTAAATAATGAGGTTTGAGCAAGAATTAATTGATTTTAAATGAATTATAAACCTTGTGAATTTAGAGATACTTTGAGTGGTTGTTTTGGTTTCTGGTAGGTGAAGAAAGAAAGAAAAAAAGGAAAAACGTGGCTTAAGAAAGCGTGGCCCAAGGAGAAAAGAGTGTGGCGCATGGAAGGGAGGAAGCAAACATTGCCCTCCACAAGGGCACACTGCCCTCCAGGAGGGCAATATAATGAAACAAGCTTGAGAAACAACACTGCCCTGCCCTCCTCAAGGGCGGAGCACAAATTGATGCCAAGGATCAAGGAGAGCAAAAACTCTGCCCTGCCCTCCTCAAGGGCAATATCGGGCTCATCAAAGGAATAAATTCAAGGAAAAAGCTTACCAATGCTTGCCACAAGGATCGAACACAGCACCATGAGGAAGCAAGGAACTAGGCCTTACTTTGGTGCCAAGAAAACCAAGGAAAAGAAGTAGCGTGTGCATCCACCAAGTTTCGAACTTAGAACTTCACTTTTGGAAACACTACCCTGCCCTCTGCGAGGGCAGGGCAGCATTTTGTGGTGCACAGCCAGCGCACCAGATTGGCACGCACCAAGGACTCTCGGCAGCATCAGCACGCACGGGCAGCAGAATCTGGCGCACCAAAAAACTCTGCCCTGCCCTCCACAAGGGCAGGGCAGCATCCTGCAGCACCACACGCACCAACCACGCACGCACAAGGCCGCACGCACAATTTCCTGCTCTGCCCTCCACAAGGGCAGGGCAGCCTCCTGGAAGCAAATTTTCTTGGGCTAAAAATTGGATTAAAAATCCAATTTAATTCATTTCTTCACCAAATCAAAAGCCCATCCAAATCCCAAGATCCAAGAATAGAAAGTGTATAAATAGGAGATAGTTTGATGTAATTAGGACCTTTCTTTTGAGCTTTTGAACTTTTACTTTACTTTGAGCTTTTGAACCCTCTTTTGAGTTTTGAATTCTAAGACTTCATTGAGAGCTAGGAACTGAAATTTCAGAGAATTGGGAAGGAGAATTGATCTCTCTTCTTCCTCGTTCTTGCTTGAGCATTTTTACTTTTCTTGTTTGAGTCTTGGGTGTGAAGAATTGAGAAATTTCTGTCTCAATCTCTATTCAAGATCTCTTTAATTTCTCTTCTGCATAATTGAGTTCAATTTCATTTCCTTTACTGCTTCTTCTTTAATTTCTTGTTAATTGCTTTGTGAACTTGGATCTGGGAAGGCAATTGAGATCTAGACTTTGCTATCTAGTCTCTGGAGTCCTGAGATCCCATTTCCTTTTGGTTCTTCTGTGAACCCCTGCTGCAATTTAATTTCATTTCCTGTTTGAATTCTAGTTACTTCCAGTTCATCTTCTGCTTGATTAATCGTTGCAATTTAATTTCCCTTGCTGAAATTCTGAATTCCCAATCCTCAACTCCCTTTTCCATTCAAGCAATTTATATTTCTTGCACTTTAAGTTACTGCCATTTACATTTCTTGCACTTTAAGTTTCAGTCATTTAATTTCTTGTTCTTTAAGATTCAGCACTTTTACTTACCTGCTCTTTAATTTTCAGCAATTCATCCCTCTCCCTTTACATTTCCTGTTATTTACTTACTGTGGGATACAAAATCACTCAACCAATACTTGATTCGCTTGACTAAATCAACCACTAAACTAAAATTGCTCAATCATTCAATCCCTGTGGGATCGACCTCACTCCCGTGAGTTTTATTATTTGATGCGACCCGGTACACTTGCCGGTGAGTTTTGTGTTGGATCGTTTTCCACACATCAAGTTTTTGGCGCCGTTGCCGGGGATTGAAATAGATTGACAATGATTAAGTGAAGTGGTGGTCTAGATCAAGCACTTTTTCTTTATTTTTTTTACTAACACACTAACTGTTTGAATTTTTGCTTAAACTAACTAAAACTTCATTCTAGCAATAGATTGAAGTTTCATTGGTTTTCTGGATCTGTGTGTTTATTGTTGTGTGTTTGTATGTCAGGTACAGGAAGATCTTCCCCTATCCTCTCTGAAATTGACCAAAGAACTCTTCGAAGAATAAGAAGAGCTGAAAGAGGGAAGAACGTTATTGGAGAGGAAGAATCTGAGGAGGAATTTCAAGAGATGGAAGGAGATCCATCAAATCCCAATCAACCAGAAGGATGGGTTAACAATAACCCACAACAAAGAAGAGTACTGGCTTCCTACACATTTGCAAATGCTAAACATTGTGGGAGTAGCATTCTTACTCCTAATGTCAATGCAAACAACTTTGAACTAAAGCCATAACTCATCACTTTGGTCCAAAACAACTGCTCTTTTGGAGGAGGACCATTGGAGGACCCAAATCACACTTATCTACCTTCTTGAGGATTTGTGACACTGTCAAAACCAATGGTGTGCCTCCTGACAGCTACAAGTTACTGCTCTTTCCATTCTCTCTCAGAGACAAAGCCACTCAATGGTTAGAAACATTTCCAAAAGAGAGCATCAACACTTGGGATAATTTGGTGAGCAAGTTTCTTGCCAAATTTTATCCCCCTCAAAGGATCATACGATTGAAGACTGAGGTGCAGACATTCACTCAAATGGATGCTGAAAATTTATATGAACATGGGAAAGATATAAGGCACTGCTGAGGAAATGTCCACCAGAGATGTTCACTGAGTGGGACAAGGTGCAGAACTTCTATGAGGGACTTACTCTGAAGGCTCAAGAAGCACTTGATCATTCAGCCGGAGGCTCATTACAACTCATGAAAACCACAGAGGAAGCTCAAAATCTCATTGATATGGTGGCTAACAACCAATATTTCTTTGCTCACCAAAGGAAACGCCAACCATCACAAAAGAGAGGAGTAATGGAGTTGGAAGGAGTGGATTCAATCTTAGCTCAAAACAAAATGATGCAGCAGCAGATTCAGCAACAATTTGAGCAAATGGCCAAAATAATTGATGGCCTACAAGTTGCATCAGTGAGTGCCATAAGCCAACCATCAACTACTTGGGGGCAAAATGAAGAAATTCAAGACGAGCAACAGCAAGAGCAAGTCCAATACATGCACAACCAAAATCCTGGAACAAATGAAGTCTATGGTGATACTTACAACCCCTCTTGGAAAAACCATCCCAACCTCAGATGGGGAGACAACCACAATCAAGCTCAGCAGCCATGGCAAAGGAACTCAACTCAAAACAATTGGAAAAACACAAACCACAACAACCAGCCAAACACTAACCAAAACACATACAGAAAACCACAAAACACTTATCCCAACTCTAACAATTATCCACCCAACTAACCAAAACACTTACCATCATCCATCAACACCCCAAAACCAACCAATTTCACAAGACTCTCAGAGGATTACTAATCTAGAGATGCTCATGGAGAAGATGATGAAGAACCAAGAATTGACAATAAAGAACCAAGAAGCCTCCATGAAGAGCCTAGAAAGGCAGATTGGACAAATCTCCAAGCAGATTTCTGTTGAAAAACCATCAAGCTCACTACCAAGTGACACCATTCCTAATCCAAAAGAGGAGTGCAAGGCAATACAGTTGAGGAGTGGAAAAATCCTGCTGAAAGATGAAGAAGCCACTAAGAAGCCCAAGGAAAGTGACAAGAAACAAGTTGAAAAAGAGACAACCAATGATGAAGATGCAACAGCAAGCAACCACCCTCAGACTCAACCTCAAGAAAAAGAAAATAGACCACAAAATCTGAAGAAGGGAAAGCAGATCATGGAAGAACCAAATCCAAGACAACATCAAGTGGAGAAAAGCTTGACACCTCCACTGCCTTATCCCCAAAGATTCCACAAAGAGACTAAGGACCAACACTTTTCTAAATTCCTAGAGACTTTCAAGAAGCTGGAAATCAACATACCTTTGGCTGAGGCATTGGAGCAAATGCCTCTGTATGCCAAGTTCTTAAAGGAGCTCATCAACAAGAAAAGGAGTTGGAATGAGAAGGAGACGGTAATGCTCAGTGAGGAATGTAGTGCTGTGTTACAAAAAGGAATTCCACCTAAGCTTAAAGATCCAGGGAGTTTTGTAGTATCATGCACCATAGGCAATTTAACCTTGGACAAAGCTCTCTGTGATCTTGGAGCTAGCATCAACTTAATGCCCCTGTCCATGATGAGAAAGCTTGCTATAGAAGAACTCAAACCCACCAGGATGTCACTAGTCATGGCTGACAGATCAGTCAAGACACTCAATGGAATTGTGGAAAATCTGTTAGTAAAGGTCGGGCAGTTTATCTTTCCTGCGGATTTTGTGATCTTAGATACCGACGAGGAAGGAAACAATTCAATCATCTTGGGAAGACGATTTCTAGCAACTGCAAGAGCCATTATAGATGTGGAAAAAGGAGAGATGATCTTCAGAGTACACAATGAGCAAATGATCATAAATGTTTTCAAGTCAATGCAACACCTTCCTGAGCAAGATGATTACCTAAGGGTGAATATGATAGAGAGTCTGGTGGAAGAAATATTAGACACTAATCAGCATGAGCAAAAAGAAGAAATTAATCAAGAGACAGTAGAGGAACACGCAGCTGAGATCTCTATTGACAAGGAGGTGAAACCAAGCAAGAAGGAAGAGGTGCATAAACAAGAATTGAAGCCATTACCTACCCATCTTAAATATGCATTCCTTGGCACATCAGAAAGCTTCCCAGTAATCATCAATTCATC
The DNA here is from genome assembly GCF_003086295.3 of Arachis hypogaea. Taxonomy (NCBI): domain Eukaryota; kingdom Viridiplantae; phylum Streptophyta; class Magnoliopsida; order Fabales; family Fabaceae; genus Arachis; species Arachis hypogaea. The sequence goes on along the minus strand of NC_092038.1, from coordinate 72,237,157 downwards.
CCTGACAAAAAAAGAAGGAGAGCTTCTTGATGTACTCAGAGCTCACAGGGATGCTTTAGGATGGACCATTGATGATCTGAAGGGCATTAGCCCTGCAGTATGTATGCATAAAATTCTCTTGGAGGAGAATTTCAAAGCAGTAGTCCAACCTCAGAGAAGGTTAAATCCTGCAATGAAGGAAGTTGTCCAGAAAGAAGTGATGAAATTGTGGAATGCAGGGATAATATATCCTATCTCTGATAGCTCATGGATAAGCCCAGTCCAAGTGGTACCAAAGAAAGGTGGAATGACAGTCATTGTTAATGAGAAGAATGAACTCATTCCTACAAGAACTGTGACAGGATGGAGGATGTGTATTGATTATAGGAGGCTGAATGATGCCACACGCAAAGATCATTTCCCACTTCCTTTCATTGATCAGATGCTTGAAAGATTGGCCGGCCATGCTTACTATTGCTTCCTGGATGGCTATTATGGGTATAATCAGATAGTGGTAGATCCAAAGGACCAAGAAAAGACTTCATTCACATGTCCGTTTGGAGTTTTCGCTTATAGAAGAATGCCATTTGGACTATGTAATGCCCCAGCCACTTTTCAAAGGTGTATGCTCTCCATTTTTTCAGATATGGTCGAAAAGTTTTTAGAGGTTTTCATGGACGACTTTTCTATTTTTGGTGACAATTTCAATACTTGCCTGAAACATCTAACTCTTGTTTTGAAATGGTGCCAAGAAACTAATTTGGTTTTAAATTGGGAAAAGTGCCATTTCATGGTACCTGAGGGGATTGTTCTTGGTCACAAAGTTTCAAGAAAAGGGATAGAGGTTGACAAGGCAAAGGTGAAAATTATAGAAAAGCTTCCCCCACCAACTAATGTGAAATCTGTTAGAAGTTTCTTGGGACATGCAGGATTTTATAGAAGGTTTATCAAGGATTTTTCTAAAATAGCTAAACCTTTGAGTAATTTGTTAATGATTGATAATCCTTTTGTTTTTGATGAAAACTGCCAGCATGCTTTTGAAACTTTAAAACACAAACTCACAACAGCACCAATTATCACACCCCCGGATTGGGAATTACCCTTTGAATTCATGTGTGATGCAAGTGATATTGCAATTGGTGCTGTACTTGGACAAAAAAAGGGAAACTTGCATCATGTCATATATGATGAAAGTAAGGTGTTGAATGAAGCTCAAAAAAATTACACCACAACAGAGAAGGAATTGTTAGCTGTAGTTTATGCGTTTGATAAGTTTAGATCATACTTAATAGGATCTAAAATTGTGGTTTATACTGACCACGCTGCCCTCAAGTATTTGATGTCAAAGCAGGATGCTAAATCAAGACTTATCAGGTGGATACTACTTCTACAGGAGTTTGACATTGAAGTAAGGGATAGGAAAGGTACTGAGAACCGAGTTGCTGACCATTTGTCAAGGTTGCCACAAGAAACAATTCAAGAAGCCTCACAACCTGTGAATGAAAGCTTCCCAGATGAACATCTTCTGCTGGTCCAACAAATACCGTGGTTCGCTGATATAGCAAACTACAAAGTGGGGAGGAAGATACCTCAAGAATTCACTAAGCAACAAGTGAAGAAGCTAATCAATGAAGCGAGGAAGTTCTTGTGGGATGAACCTTATCTGTTCAAAAGATGTTCTGATGGAATAATTAGGAGATGTGTCCCTGAGAGTGAAATAAAAGATATATTGTGGCATTGCCATGGCTCAGCTTATGGTGGACATTTTGGTCCAGAAAGAACAACTGCAAAGATATTACAAATTGGTTTCTATTGGCCAACTATCTTCAAAGATGCCAGAGAGTTTGTCCACCAATGTAATGAATGCCAGAGAGCAGGAGGATTGACAAGAAGGAATGAGATGCCGCAGAATTTCATTTTGGAATTAGAATTATTTGATTTATGGGGCATTGATTTCATGGGACCCTTTCCCCCCTCCTATTCTTTCAGATATATCTTGGTAGCAGTGGAGTATGTTTCAAAGTGGGTGGAAGCCATAGCCACAACTACCTGTGATGCACAAATTGTCCTTCAATTCCTCAAGAAGCACATTTTCACTAGATATGGAGTACCCAAGGGTGTTATCAGTGATGGTGGTGGTCATTTTTGTAACAAACAAATGGAGAAGCTTCTTCATAAATATGGAGTTATTCATAAAGTAGCCACACCATATCACCCTCAGACTAATGGGCAGGCTGAATTAGCAAACAGAGAATTGAAGAAAATCCTAGAGAAAACTGTAGGTAGCACAAGAAAGGATTGGGCTAGGAAGTTGGAAGATGCACTCTGGGTGTATAGGACAGCTTTCAAAACTCCCATTGGGAAGTCCCCCTTTCAGCTATTATATGAAAAATCTTGTCATCTCCCTGTAGAGCTTGAACACAAAGCCTTTTGGGCTACTAAGCTTCTAAACCTTGATTCTGAAGCAGCAGGGGAGAAAAGGTTGTTGCAGCTAAATGAGCTGAATGAATTTAGGCTAGAAGCCTATGAAAATACCAAGATATACAAGGAAAAAGCCAAGAGGTGGCATGACAGGAAGATTTTGAAGAAAGAATTCAAACCTGGACAACAAGTACTCTTGTACAACTCACGACTCAAGATATTCCCTGGCAAGCTTAAGTCTAAGTGGACTGGTCCATATTTGGTAACCAAGGTCTTTCCTTATGGAAGTATTGAATTGATAGATGAAGCAACAAAGAGTCGATTCACAGCAAATGGTCACAGAGCAAAGCTATACCTAGGAGGACAATGGGATAAGGAAAAAGAGGTTCGGAACCTAAATCCTTCTTGAAGTAAAAACAGAAGATGTCAAGCTAGTGACAATAAAAGAGCGCTTGTTGGGAGGCAACCCAACCTAAGGTAGTTTTCTTTTCATAGCTTTTTCAATAAAAATGTTGAATAATTGGTATGGATTGCAAGGAGCTAAGTTTGGTGTTGCACACCAAAACAATTTAAGGGAGAATGAAAGATTCTAAGTTTGGTGTTCCACCAGAAATCTCATTTAAAAACACATTCTCACCTCTTGCATGATGCTAGCTCTAAGCAATCAAACAAATTATCCAACTATTTAACTGCTTTCTAACTTTAATTCCATAACCTTTAGCAAGGATACAAGGTTTCACATATGGTTAACTTGTTGCATCAGAGGCTGTGGCAAACAATTAAGTTTGGTGTTCCCACACCAAAATAAATCCAAGAGCAACACTCAATTTATGCATACTAACCATGCACTTAAGGGCTTGAGAAGCAAGCAACTTTTGAGAATTATGCAGGACATGAGTCAACAATTGAAGATACTGTGCATCTTAACTCAAAGAAAACACAACAGAAGGAAGAATCAAAGGGCTGCAACTTCAAAGGTCGTATCTAAACTTAATCCTTGCTGCTGTGAATTGTTTTGAACATGGGAACCATTATGTATCCTGCTAAAGTGTTTATCTAGTTGCAAGTGAAGTTTTTGATTAAGAATGTTAATCTGCATTCTGCTTGTCATCCATAACCGAGCTGAATTTTGTTTTGTTGCCCATATGCTTGAATAAAAGAGAATTATTTGAATTGGAAAGTAAATATCCAATGTTGCATAAGTTAGAATGGAAGTTAATGGTGGTGTATGTGTTTGATTAAATGCATAACTCATGAAATAATTGCTACATAGTATCATTTTCATTAAAGTGTGAGCTAGCTTGCTGTTATAAAGGTTCTTATCAATAAAGAAAAAGCCCTTGAGAACAAAAATAAAACAGAAAGAAAAGGAAGTAGAAAAAGCCAATGTGGCAGGAAAAACAAAGAATAAAGGTTGGACACCAATAGCTTGGACCCTAGGACACATGCCTGTGGTGTTCTTGTACTAGGATATGCTTGGATAAGTAAATTCTGAGGGGTATTTCAAAACCCAGTCACTTAGATCAACTGATTTGGGATGGCCAATTGAAAGTCCACAATAAAGAGCAACTTAGATACAGAACATTTAGTTATCCAAAGAGATGCTGGGCATCAATGATCCTAGGAGGAAATAGTGAGCCATGTGTCTGTGGTGGAAAGATGTTGAGTAAAAATAAAGCCAAAGGCTACTACTGCAACATTTGACACCAAGCCTTCAAAGAATAATAAGCTTGTTGAGCAACATAAGAAAAGAAAAGTTAGCAAGGGAGTAATTAAAGAGTAAACCTTATAACAGCAAGTTTAGTAAGCCTTTGAGGAAAGCTGTATATTATGTAACAGCAAACAATAACTTGGGTTGTCATTGTCTGCATAAAAACTCCATAAATCAAGTTCTGCTACATGCCTAATAAGGATATGTTTGTTCTTCTTGTTCATTTCATTTTCTCTTAGTTTTGATGCTTGCTTGGGGACAAGCAAGATTTAAGTTTGGTGTTGTGATGACAAGTCATCATATACCCATTTTCCAAGCTAATTTCACTTGTTTTATTAGTTTTTATACACTTTCTTGCATCCTAAGTAAGTGATTTGGAATGAAAATGCATAACTTCTTTAAATCAAGCAACTACCATTAAATTGATGCTAAATCATGAGGTTTGAGCAAGAATTAATTGATTTTAAATGAATTATAAACCTTGTGAATTTAGAGATACTTTGAGTGGTTGTTTTGGTCTCTGGTAGGTGAAGAAAGAAATAAAAAAAGGAAAACGTGGCTTAAGAAAGTGTGGCCCAAGGAGAAAAGAGTGTGGCGCATGGAAGGGAGGAAGCAAACATTGCCCTCCACAAGGGCACACTACCCTCCAGGAGGGCAACATAATGAAACAAGCTTGAGAAACAACACTGCCCTGCCCTCCTCAAGGGCGGAGCACAAATTGATGCCAAGGATCAAGGAGAGCAAAAACTCTGCCCTGCCCTCCTCAAGGGCAATATCGGGCTCATCAAAGGAATAAATTCAAGGAAAAAGCTTACCAATGCTTGCCACAAGGATCGAACACAGCACCATGAGGAAGCAAGGAACTAGGCCTTACTTTGGTGCCAAGAAAACCAAGGAAAAGAAGTAGCGTGTGCATCCACCAAGTTTCGAACTTGGAACTTCACTTTTGGAAACACAACCCTGCCCTCTGCGAGGGCAGGGCAGCATTTTGTGGTGCACAGCCAGCGCACCAGATTGGCACTCACCAAGGACTCTCGGCAGCATCAGCAAGCACGGGCAGCAGAATCTGGCGCACCAAAAAACTCTGCCCTGCCCTCCACAAGGGCAGGGCAGCATCCTGCAGCACCACACGCACCAACCACGCACGCACAAGGCCGCACGCACAATTTCCTGCTCTGCCCTCCACAAGGGCAGGGCAGCCTCCTGGAAGCAAATTTTCTTGGGCTAAAAATTGGATTAAAAATCCAATTTAATTCATTTCTTCACCAAATCAAAAGCCCATCCAAATCCCAAGATCCAAGAATAGAAAGTGTATAAATAGGAGATAGTTTGATGTAATTAGGACCTTTCTTTTGAGCTTTTGAACTTTTACTTTACTTTGAGCTTTCGAACCTTCTTTTGAGTTTTGAATTCTAAGACTTCATTGAGAGCTAGGAACTGAAATTTCAGAGAATTGGGAAGGAGAATTGATCTCTCTTCTTCCTCGTTCTTGCTTGAGCATTTTTACTTTTCTTGTTTGAGTCTTGGGTGTGAAGAATTGAGAAATTTCTGTCTCAATCTCTATTCAAGATCTCTTTAATTTCTCTTCTGCATAATTGAGTTCAATTTCATTTCCTTTACTGCTTCTTCTTTAATTTCTTGTTAATTGCTTTGTGAACTTGGATCTGGGAAGGCAATTGAGATCTAGACTTTGCTATCTAGTCTCTGGAGTCCTGAGATCCCATTTCCTTTTGGTTCTTCTGTGAACCCCTGCTGCAATTTAATTTCATTTCCTGTTTGAATTCTAGTTACTTCAAGTTCATCTTCTGCTTGATTAAACGTTGCAATTTAATTTCCCTTGCTGAAATTCTGAATTCCCAATCCTCAACTCCCTTTTCCATTCAAGCAATTTATATTTCTTGCACTTTAAGTTACTGCCATTTACATTTCTTGCACTTTAAGTTTCAGTCATTTAATTTCTTGTTCTTTAAGATTCAGCACTTTTACTTACCTGCTCTTTAATTTTCAGCAATTCATCCCTCTCCCTTTACATTTCCTGTTATTTATTTACTGTTGGATACAAAATCACTCAACCAATACTTGATTCGCTTGACTAAATCAACCACTAAACTAAAATTGCTCAATCCTTCAATCCCTGTGGGATCGACCTCACTCCCATGAGTTTTATTACTTGATGCGACCCGGTACACTTGCCGGTGAGTTTTGTGTTGGATCGTTTTCCACACATCATGTATCGCCCAGCTGTTGCTTCCAACGGGCATTAAACGCCAGAAACTCCTTTGTCACTGGGCGTTTTTCTGAACGCCCAAGACGTTGTAAATTTGGCGTTAAACGCCCAGAAGATGCTTCTTTCTGGCATTTAATGCCCAAATGGCTATCTCTACTGGCGTTGAACGCCCAGTAAATGCTTCTTTTGGGCATTTAACGCCCAAAACAGCTCTTACTGGTTTTTTTGCACCAGTGCCCTTCTTTTTGCTATTTTATCCTCTGAATCCTTCTGTGACTCTGTGAACTCATGCAATTGCCATTTTACCTTGAAGAAAATTAATATGAACCTATAAAAATCAATTAATTGAAAAATAAGCTTTTATTAATGGCTGGGTTGCCTCCCAGCAAGCGCTTCGTTATTGTCTTTAGCTGGACTATTACTGAGCTTTAATCAAGTCTCAATTTTGAGCATTCTTGCTCAAAATTGCTTTCAAGATAATGTTTGACTCTCTGTCCATTAACAACGAACTTTTTGTTAGAATCATTATCCTGAAGCTCTACGTTTCCATATGGTGACACACTTGTAATCACATATGGTCCTCTCCACTGGGATTTCAATTTTTCGGAGAATAATCTGAGCCTAGAATTAAATAGCAGAACTTTCTGCCCTGGCTCAAAGACTCTGGATGACAACTTCTTATCATGCCATCTTTTTGCTTTCTCTTTGTAAATTTTTTCATTTTCGAAAGCATTGAGTTTGAATTTCTCTAGCTCATTTAACTGGAGCAATCATTTTTCTCCAGCTAACATGGCATCAAGGTTTAGGAATCTGGTTGCCCAATAGGCCTTATGCTCCAGTTCCACTGGCAAGTGACAGGCTTTTCCATACACAAGCTGGTATGGAGAAGTTCCTATAGGAGTCTTGAATGCTATTCTGTATGCCCACAGAACATCATCCAAGCTTCTTGCCCAATCCCTTCTACGGTTAATCACAGTCCATTCCAGGTTCTTTTAAGTTCTCTATTAGAGACTTTAGCTTGCCCATTTGTCTGTGGATGATATGGAGTAGCTACCCTGTGGCTAACTCTATATCGAACCAAAGAAAAGTAAAGTTGTTTATTGCAGAAATGAGTGCCCCCATCACTGATTAGTACTCTAGGGATGCCAAATCTGCTGAAGATGTGTTTCTAGAGGAATTTCAGCACTGTCTTAGTGTCATTAGTGGGTGTTGCAATAGCTTCCACCCATTTGGATACATAATCCACTGCCACCATAATATAAGTGTTTGAGTATGATGGTGGGAAAGGCCCCATGAAGTCAATGCCCCATACATCAAACAACTCAATCTCCAAGATCCCTTGTTGAGGCATGGCATAACTGTAAGGCAGATTGTCAGATCTTTGGCAACTGTCACAATTAAGTACAAATACTCGGGAGTCTTTATAGAGAGTAGGCCAGTAGAAGCCACATTGGAGGACTCCTGTGGCTGTTCGCTCACTTCCAAAATGTCTTCCATACTGTGATCCATGGCAGTGCCATAGGATCTTTTGTGCTTCTTCTTTAGGCACACATCTACGAATTACTCTGTCTGCACATCTCTTGAAGAGATATGGTTCATTCCAAAGATAGTATTTTTCATCCGTGATCAATTTCTTTGATTGCTGCCTACTGTACTCTTTGGGTATGAATCTCGCTGCCCTGTAGTTTGCAATGTCTGGAAACCATGTAACTTTCTGGATGGCAAAGAGTTGCTCATCTGGAAAGTTTTCAGAGATCTCAGTAAGAGAGAGGGACGCCCCTTCTACTGGTTCTATTCGGGATAGGTGATCTGCTACTTGGTTCTCTGTCCCCCTTTTGTCTCTTATTTCTATATCAAACTCTTGCAGAAGCAACACCCATCTTATGAGTCTGGGTTTTGAATCCTGCTTTGTGAGTAGATATTTAAGAGCAGCATGGTCAGTGTACACAATCACTTTTGATCCTACTAAATAAGATATGAACTTGTCAATGGCGTAAACCGCTGCAAGTAACTCTTTTTCCGTGGTTGTGTAGTTCTTCTGTGTGTCATTTAAAATAAGATTGACATAATAAATGATGTGCAGAAGCTTCTCATGCCTTTGTCCCAACACTGCACCAATGGCATGGTCATTGACATCACACATTAGTCCAAATGGTAATGTCCAGTCTGGTGCAGAAATGACTGGTGCTGTGACTAGCTTAGCTTTCAGAGTCTCAAACGCCTGCAGACATTCCATATCAAAGATAAATGCCGTGTCAGCAGCTAGCAGATTACTCAGAGGTTTGGCGATTTTTGAAAAATCTTTTATAAACCTCCTATAGAATCATGCATGCCCCAGAAAGCTTCTGATTGCCTTAACATTGGCATGTGGTGGTAATTTTTCAATTACCTCTACCTTAGCTTGATCCACCTCTATTTCCTTGTTCGAAAATTTGTGCCCAAGGACAATTCTTTCGGTCACCATAAAGTGACATTTTTCCCAGTTTAAAACTAAGTTAGTCTCTTGGCACCTCTTTAGAACAAGCGTTAGATGGTCAAGACAGGAGCTAAATGAGTCTCCAAATATTGAAAAGTCATCCATGAAGATTTCCAGAAATTTTTCCACCATATCAGAGAAAATAGAGAGCATGCACCTTTGAAAGGTTGCAGGTGCATTGCCCAGACCAAATGGCATCCTTTTGTATGCAAATACTCCGGATGGACATGTGAATGCTGTTTTCTCTTGATCTTGGGGATCTACTGCAATTTGATTATAACCTGAATATCCATCCAGGAAGCAGTAGTATTCATGACCTGTTAGTCTTTCTAGCATCTGGTCTATGAATGGTAAAGGAAAATGATCCTTTTTAGTAGTTGTATTGAGCCTTTTGTAATCAATACACATACGCCACCCTGTAACTGTTCTTATAGGAACCAATTCATTTTTTTCATTATGAACCACTGTCATGCCACCCTTCTTAGGGATGACTTGGACAGGGCTTACCCAGGGGCTATCAGAAATAGGATAAATAATCACAGCCTCTAGTAATTTAGTGACCTCCTTCTGCACCACCTCCTTCATGGCTAGATTCAGCCGCCTCTGTGGTTGAACCACTGGCTTAGCATCACCCTCCAACAGGATCTTTTGCATGCATCTGGCTGGGCTAATGCCCTTAAGATCACTGATGGACCACCCAAGAGCAGTCTTGTGTGTCCTTAGCACTTGAATTAGTGCTTCCTCTTCCTGTGGCTCTAAGGTAGAGCTTATGATTACAGGAAAAGTATCACCTTCTCCCAGAAATAAATATTTCAGGGATGGTGGTAATGGTTTGAGCTCGGGTTTGGGAGGTTTCTCCTCTTCCTGAGGGATTCTTAGAGGTTCTATTATTCTCTCTGGTTCCTCCAGATCAGGCTGAACATCTTTAAAGATATCTTCTAGCTCTAATTCGAGACTCTCAGTCATATTGACCTCTTTTACGAGAGAGTCAATAATATCAATGCTCATGCAATCGTTTGGGGTGTCTGGATGCTGCATAGCTTTGACAACATTCAACTTAAACTCGTCCTCATTGACTCTTAGGGTCACTTGTAACAACCCTGATTTTTGAGTACATGAGATCTTTTCTGAAAGTACAGATTTCTCCGAAAGATCAGTAAAGGGAACACATCTGCTATATCATCAAGCATCTCAATCCACATTATCATTATGTCATCCTTAAGCTAGAACCTCCTCTGAGGCAAGCTCGATAATGCAATCACGAAGAACCTAGTTTTTGAACCGTATCGGTTGGCAGTTTTGATTCTGACTTTCGTAAATAGTCTCTGTTTGACGAACCAGACTTGATTCATGAGAGGAGAGAGATAATAGTATAATATTATCATTATATTAGTTTTAGAAAATGCTTGAATGATATTATAAGTTTACCTGGTCTGTTTTTGTTAAAAACAGAAAATCGGTTTAACCGGGGTTACGATTTACTGGTGCAATTTAGCACCAACACTCTCTGATGAATTTAGCAATGATAAGGCCTCATTATACATGTTATATTCTCATAATAAATATGTTACTAGTATCATTTATGCTAGTAGCTCAGAAAATAATTTTTAGAGATGTTTTTACGAGTGTTCCGATATACCTAGTTTTAGTAGTTGTACACCAGAGATATTTTAATATTATTTTAATCCACCTCCAAGCCAACCAATCATAACTCACCTTACAACCCCAAGACCTCCAAGGCTGTCTCATTTCATCATTTTGGCCGAAAATAACAAGAGAGAAAAGAGAGAAACTTTCATGAACACTTAATCTTCAAAGCTTGATTTCTTTTGAACTAAAACTCAAATCAAAACTCCGATTTTACCAAAATGATCCTCTCTTCTTCCTCTACATAACCATGTGACTTATCAAGGATGGAAATAAGGTGAGATGGCTGTCTCCCTCCCTCTTCAATTCGGTTTTCAAGGAAAACCATGCAAAACATGTGTTTTCTTGATGTTTTTCCTTAGGAATCATGCTTAACTTGACTTGAGGGCCAAGAAACGTGAATTTTCAGCAAGTATAAGGTGAGATATCTCTTCCTAATATACTGAGTGAGATTTGGTCAGTTGAGATTTTTTGGATTTAAAGTTGTTCTTGATGTGATTTAGGAGGAAAAAGTGCTTAAGGACCACCTGAAAGTTTAACCGAATTAGGAGCAGCAAAACCAGGTTGGATTTGGTAAAATTAATCTTAATTGATTGTGTTTGAGATGTGTGATTATGATTTGGTTTGGTTATGCTTGAAATTGATTGCTTATATGAGTTATTCTTGGTGAAAGTTTGTTGAAATTTTGATGAAATTTGGTGATATTCAAGCTATGAATGTTGTTCTTGAGGGCTGCTGGAAAACGAAACCCTAGGCCCTAAATTGGGGTTCAATTTGTGTTAAAATCATGTAGAAAAGATGGGGTTTTAGTGGCTGGGAATTTATTATGAATTATGGTAAAAATCGGTTGCTGAAAAGACTGAAAAACGGGTAAAAACAGAGAAAGAATCTGAAGAATATACGAAGAACACGAAGAACACTTTGAGTGTGTTGAAGAACATTGAAGAACACCTTTTAGATCTTAGAAAGGGCAAGGAAGTAAAATTTTTGGTGTTTAAGGGATTATATGGTAATTTCTGAAAGTTAGGATGGTAAAAGTAAAAGGTAAGTTAATTTTCGAAAATTTACTGATAAAATAATAAATAATAATAAAATATTAAATAATAATATTTAATTAAAAATAATATTTTAATAAAAATAATAAAATAATACGAAAAAGGTAGTTTTCCGTAAAAGCTTTAGAAAGACAACTTTAAGTGCAGAACTCTCCTAATTACTTTCATAAAACACTTAGGGAGTGGTAAGAACATATTAGTGAGGTAAAGATAAAAGAAAGATAAAAGCCAAAGAAAAGATAAAAACCAAAGAAAAAGTCTGTAACATTTTAACGATAGAAAAATAGACAGAGACTAGTGAACGAACTAGGGCAACTTAGTTAGTACTTGAGTTGCGACTAGGGTTAGGTATGATATGAAGAGTTAAACTGTTTCAGTATAGACTTAATGAACCTATATTTGGGACAGGTTAACTATTCATACCAAAATTTACATAAGCTTTAAATACATACGTTAAGCAGAGAAATCAGAACAGAGTAGAGAAACACAGAAAATAGAGTAACCAGAGTAAAGTAAAGAGATGAAGAGAAAAAGAGTAATATAGATATAGATGAAAAGAGTAATCAGAGAAGAGAAAATAGATACAGAGAACAGAGTAATTAAAACAGAGTAAAGAGATATAGAGAAAAGAGAAACCATAACAGAGTAAAGAGATATAAAGAGAAGAGTAATATAATAAAGAGATATTTATATATATTAGTTGCTTAATGCAACCCAGAGCTATATTTATATATATATTAGTTGCTTGATGCAACCCAGAGATATATATATATATATATATATATATATATATATATATATATATATATATATATTAGTTGCTTAATGCAACCCAGAGCTTCTGTAGGGAAACTAAGTTACCTACAGCTATTTTCCGCTTCCCCAGAGCAGAGCAGAGTATATATATATTTTCCTGCAGTAAGCAGAGGCTGTATCAAATGAGCGGCTATTATTATATGCGCATTTATTTAGGAACGGAAAATCGTATTCGGGAAATCGGGATTACTCGTGACCGGATAAATGTCGGGATTGCGGGCAGCCAACCGACACATGAGCTCATGGCCTGCGCTAGGGCTAGACATGCATCATTCTTATCTGCGCATCATTCTTTGTTGTATTCCTTTCTGTGTGTGATCTACTTCTTTATGTTTGTCTGCTCGTATGCTATTTCTGTGTTTTATTTTCTTGTATTCTTTTATTTGTGTTCTGCTTTCTGTTGTCTCTACTTTCTCTTTCTATCTTTATCTTCTGTTTACTGCTTCGCTATATTATGTTATTCGTCTACTAATCGACCCCAAATAAATGAACGTAACTAATAACCCCGGCCCTACTAAGAACTCCCCAGTTCTTACCCCTTCTCTCTCCCTTCCCCCTTCAGATGGAAGTAAGAGTACCTTACCGTAGTTCGTTGATGACTGTTCTGCAAAGAGGATTCTGCTCTAGATAGTCTTTTGAGTCTAGGGTGAATCTCGTTCTCTGATTATATGTATATACTGTGAGACCAGCTAACGTCTGCACCCCGTTCATATGCACACTTTAACCTAAATCCTGTGTACGAGATTCCTATTGTGTGGCTACTTCATGAGGTACCAGAGAGACATATAACGTTCAGAGGAGTAGATGATGTTCTATCTTCTGATGACATTCCACCTGACTTGAGTTTTGAAGACATATAACGTACTTTCCCTCGCTTTAGTAGTTTAGAGGGACTAGGTGAGTATAGAGTTTAGGCTAGCCTGGGTGCCAGCTTAGGGACCTCTTGAACAGGTCAGAACCTGAGATGTTGTATGTATGTATATGTATATAGTTTTTATCTAGCTATATCTAGGGGTGTTCTAACTAAAGGTCTATACTCTAATAAAGGCCGGATAACTGAATGTTGCTAGCTACTCGTGATATATTTACGTGTGGTTGTTTATAACTATTTTATCTGATATTACTTGTGAATTGATTATGAGTGATTCCGTCTATTAATCCAAATGTTTTCAAAAAAAAATAAAAATACACCTCGCAAATTAACTACGCTTTTAACAATGAATCAGGCTCATATGATAAATAATAGATAATAATTAGGAAGACAAATTGGTTGCGCTCAGTTTCCGGTATGATCTAGACATATTGAAAATTTGGTCGTTACATCACTTCCCCTTTTTGGACGTCAATGAGGGTTCGTTCAGTTGCTAGGAAAGGTCTTGCTAGAATGAGAGTTGCACTCTTGTGCTCCTCCATTTCTAGCACCACAAAGTCAGTGGGAAAGGCAAATTGCCCAACCTTGACAATCATGTCTTCAATCACGCCTGATGGGTATTTAATGGAGCCATCAGCAAGTTGGAGACATATCCAGGTTGGTTTGACTTCTTCAGTCAAACCAAGCTTTCTGATAGTAGATGCAGGTATTAGGTTGATACTTGCCCCAAGATCACATAGAGCTTGCTTGGTACAGTACCCTCTAATGTGCATGGTATCATAAAGCTTCCAGGATCTTTAAGCTTTTCTGGTAAGCTTTTTAGAATGACTGCACTGCATTCTTCAGTGAGGTAAACTTTTTCAGTTTCTCTCCAATCCTTCTTATGACTTAAGATCACTTTCATGAACTTAGCATAATAGGGTATTTGCTCAAGTGCCTCTGCAAACGGAATCTTTATTTCAAGAGTTCTGAGATAGTCTGCAAACCGGGCAAATTGCTTATCCTATTTCGCTTGGCAGAGTTTCTGAGGATAAGGCATTTTGGCTTTGTATTCCTGAACCTTAGTTGCTGCAGGTTTATTGCCTACAGATGTAGGTTGAGAAGCCTTTTTAGAGGGGTTGCTATCAGCACTTGTATGTGTCTGATCCCCCACTTGCATTTGAATGCCAGGGGTGAAAGCTGGAGTGGCGTTAGACGCCAACTTCTTACTTGTTTCTGGCGTCTAAACGCCAGAACTGAGCTTCCTTTGGGTGTTCAACGCCAACTTCTTGCCTGTTTCTGGCGTTTGAACGCCAGAACTGAGAATGGGTTGGGCGTTTAATGCCAGCTCTTCACCCTTTTCTGGCTTCTGAACGCCAGAATTATTCCTCTCTAGGCTCTTACTATCCTCAGAGGAATTTTGGGTAGCAGTTTGTTCATTTCTTGGCTTTCTGCTGCCTTGAAGTGAGGTATTTAATGTTTTCCCACTTCTTAATTGAACTGCTTGGCACTCTTCTGTTATTTGTTTTGATAAATGCTGTTCTATTTGCTTCAATTGCACTTCCATATTCATATTAGCTATTCTTGTTTCTTGCAATATCTCCTTGAATTTGGCTAGCTGTTTTGTTAGAAAATCTAATTGCCAATTGAATTCAGTAACTTGTTCTGCAGGACTAAGTTCAGCAGTTACTGTTTTAGCCTCTTCTTTCATGGAAGATTCACTGCTTAGGTACAGATCCTGATTTCTGGCAACTGTATCAATGAGCTCTTGAGCTTCTTTAATTGTTTTTCTTATGTGGATAGATCCATAGCTTAGTGGTCTAGAGAAATCTGAGATTTCTCTGTAAGCCCATAATAGAAGATGTCTAACTGCACCCACTTTCAAAACATTTCAGAGGGGCATTTTCTTAACATCTCTCTGTATCTCTCCCATGCATCATAAAGGGATTCATTATCTCCTTGTTTAAAGCCTTGGATGCTCAGCCTTAGCTGTGTCATCCGTTTTGGAGGAAAATATTGATTCAAGAATTTTTCTGACAGCTGTTTTCATGTCCTTATGCTAGCCTTAGGTTGGTTATTTACCCACCTCTTAGCTTGGTTTTTTACAGCAAATGGAAATAGTAATAATCTGTAGACACCCTGATCTACTTCCTTATCATGTACTGCGTCAGCAATTTATAAAAACTGTGCCAGAAACTCTGTAGGTTCTTCCTGTGGAAGATCGGAATACTGGCAACTTTGCTGCACCATGATAATGAGCTGAGGATTCAACTCAAAGCTACTAACTCCGATGGAGGGTATACAGATACTACTCCCATATGAAGCAGTAGTAGGGTTAGCATACGACCCCAGAGTCCTTCTGGACTGTTCATTTTCACTTAGGTCCATGATGGAGAAAGGAAGATGATGTGGATTTATTTTATTTATTTTATTATATAAGAAAAATAATTTTTGAAATAATAAAATAAAATAAAATAAGAACTAAAAAATCAAAATAAAATTTAAAAAAAATATTTTAAAATTTTTCGAAAAACTGAGGAGAGAGTATGGTTAGGATATTTTTTGAAAAAGATATGATTTTTAAAAAAAATTAAAAGGATAGGATTTGAAAAATTTTGATATTGAAATCTGAATTTTTATGAAAAGTTTCGAAAAAAAATTGTTTAAAAATAGTTAGAAAAAATATTTTTTTGATTTTTAAATTTTATTATGAAAGAGAAAAACACACAAAAGACACAAGACTTAAAATTTTTAAATCCAATGCTCCTTGTTTTCGAAAATTTTGGAGGGAAAACACCAAGGCACACCAAACTTAAAAATTTTAAGATCAAAACACAAAGAAGACTCAAGAACACCTTGAAGACTCACAAGAACAACAAGAACAAAAGATAGAACACCAAGCTTAAAATTTTTAGAAAACCAAAAATAAATTTTCGAAAATTAAAGAAAATTAACAAGAGAACACCAAACTTAAAGTTTGGCACAAGATTTAATCAAAGAAAAATTATTTTTGAAAAAAAAAGTTTTAAAAGGAAGATACCCAATTGCCAAGAACATAAGCCAACGCTCTAGCCAACTGAGCTATAAATTTAACGTGTTTTAATAAGGTATTTAATAAATAAAATTTTTTTGAAAACTAAAAATTTGAAAATGCACAAGAAAAACAAGGAAAGACACAAAACAAGACAAACCAAAGATCAAATAAGAAAAATTGACAAAAACAATTTGAAGATCAAGGAAGAACAAAGAACATGCAATTCGAAAATTGAAAGACAAAGAAAAGCATGCAATTGACACCAAACTTAAAATATGACACTAAAATCACACAAAAGATTCCAAGAAAAATTAAAAACTAATAAAGAAAAATAATATTTTTGAAAGATTTTTAAAAGGAATAATAGAAGATGCAATCCTAGTGACTCTAAACAAAAAAAAAAACAAATTTTTCCTAATCTAAGTAACAAGATAAACCATCAGTTGTTCAAACTCGAACAATTCCCGGCAGCAGTGCCAAAAATTTGGTGCACGAAAATTACACTCACACTATGTAATTCCGCACAACTAACCAGCAAGTGCACTGGGTCGTCCAAGTAATACCTTACGTGAGTAAGGGTCGAATCCCACGGAGATTGTTGGCTTGAGGCAAGCTATGGTTATCTTATTATTCTTAGTCAGGATACCAATAGGGTTCTTTAGTTTCAATTGTAAAAAGTGAAAGGGCATAAAATAAGTAATTGTTACGCAACAATGGAGAATATATTGGAGTTTTGGAGATGCTTTGTCTTCTGAATTCCTGCAACATACTGCTTTCTTACTTTCAAACATGTAATGCTCCTTCCATGGCAAGCTGTATGTAGGGCGTCACCGTTGTCAATGGCTACTTCCCATTCTCTCAATGAAAATGGTCCAAATGCTCTGTCACAGCACGGCTAATCATCTGTCGGTTCTCGATCATGTCGGAATAGGATCCATTGATCCTTTTGCATCTGTCACTACGCCCAACACTCGCAAGTTTAAAACTCATCATAGTCATCCAATCCCTGAATCCTACTTGGAATACCACAGACAAGGTTTAGACTTTCCGGATTCTCAAGGATGCCGCCAATGGATTCTAGCTTATACCACGAAGATTCTGATTAAGGAATCTAAGAGATACTCATTCAATCTAATGTAGAATGGAGGTGGTTGTCAGGCACACATTCATGGGTTGAGAATGGTGATGAGTGTCACGGATCATCACATTTATCACGGTTAAGTACGAATCAGTATCTTAGATAGAAACAAGCCTGTTTGAAGGGAAAACAGAAATAATTGCCTTAATTTATCGAGACGCTTTAGAGCTCCTCACCCCAATAATGGAGTTTAGAGACTCATGCCGTCAAAAAGTACAAAGTTCAGATCTAAAATGTCATGATATCCAAAATAAGTCTCTAAAATTTGTTTAATTACTAAACTAGTAACCTAGGTTTACAGAAAATGAGTAAACTAAGATAGATAGTGCAGAAATCCATTTCTGGGGCCCACTTGGTGTGTGCTGGGGCTGAGACTTCAGCTTCTCACATGCCTGGGCTGTTTCTGGAGTTAAACATCAGTTTGTAACCTGTTTTTGGCGTTTAACTCCAACTTGCAACCTGTTTCTGGCGTTCAATGCCAGAATGCAACATGGAACTGGCGTTAAACACCAGTTTACGTCGTTTATTTTCGTGCATAGTATGAACTATTATATATTGCTGGAAAGCCCTCGATGTCTACTTTCCAAACCAATTGAGAGCGCGCCAATTGGACTCCTGTAGCTCCAAAAAACTCATTCTGAGTGCAGGGAGGTCAGAATCCAACAGCATCAGTAGTCCTTTTTCAACCTGAATCAGATTTTTGCTCAGCTCCCTCGATTTCAGCCAGAAAATAACTGAAATCATAGAAAAACACACAAACTCATACTAAAGTCCAGAAATATGAATTTTGCCTAAAAACTAATAAAAAATATACTAAAAACTAACTAAAACATACTAAAATCTACATGAAATTACCCCCAAAAAGCGTATAAAATATCCACTCATCATGTGTCTTGCCATTAGTGTTAGAAGTTGGGAAACACATCCCAAAGGGATGAAATGCCTCATTAACCTATGTTGTTCTGTGAGATATGTGATGTATGGGGCATTGACTTTATGAGACCGTTTCTCAACTCAAGTGGGTACCTATATATCTTGTTAGCGGTGGACTACGTGTCAAAGTGGTTAGAAGCAATACCTACCCGCCTTGACGACACTAATACCATCATTTCTTTTATTAGGAATAACATTGTGTGCCGTTATGGGTCACCACGAGCAATCGTGAGTGACCAAGGATCCCACTTTTGTAACAGGAAAGTAGAGGCACTGCTCAAGCGCTATGGGGTAGTGCATAAGGTTGCCACCGCTTATCATCCGTAAACCAACGGACAAGCAGAAGTGTCCAACCAGGAGATTAAAAGAATCTTAGAGAAAGTAGTCAATCCGCAAAGGAAGGATTGGAGCATCCGGTTAGGGGATGCACTATGGGCGTATAGAATGGCCTACAAGACTCCGTTAGGGACGAGTCCCTTCCAAATCGTCTATGGTAAGGCATGCCACCTTCCGGTGGAAATTGAGCACAGAGCCTATTGGGCAGTAAAGCGGTGCAACATGGATTTGACCCTAGCAGGAGTAGCCAGAAAATTACAGCTAGAGGAGCTCGAGTGTTTGAGGAACGAAGCGTAGAGAATGCCCGGATTTACAAGGAAAAGACAAAGGCATTCCATAACCATCACATCCGGAAGAAGGATTTCCAAGATGGTGATGAGGTTCTCCTCTACAATTCGAGGCTTCGTTTCATGCCTGGCAAGCTCCGCTCTAGATGGGAAGGACCTTTCAAGGTGAAGGAGATAAAGCCCTATGGAGTAGTGGAATTGTTTGATCCTAAAAGTGAAGCAACTTTCAAGGTGAATGGACATTGAGTGAAGAAGTACCATGGCTACAAGCTCCCAAAAGAGCTAGAGGTGTTCCTATTGGAGGATGCACCTAGAGAACGAGAAACTTGAGCGACTGACTATCCAACTTAAGGACGTTAAAGAAAAGTGCTTGGTGGGAGGCACCCCCACCATGGTAAGATCTTCCTTGTATATACCATCTTGCTTTTAGTTTAGATTCTTGTGAATTTTGTGATATCTAGATGTTTTGATTGCTTAGAAATTCTAGTTATTGATCATATTAGATAACTAGGATGTTTAGATAGATTTCATTGTTTTGGTATGGAAGAATTATTGAAGTGGAGAGAATGCTATATTTTGAATGGTGCATAAATTTGTGAAGTGTTCTCTTGCCTACTAGCTTGAACACCTGCCAAAATGTGTTAGAATAGCTTCTTCTATGTGCTTTAAAAAAAATAAGGAAAAAAGGGGCATCCCCGTGCGAGAGCACTGTGCGCGCGCGCGCCAGTGGTGCATTCTTACTCCTGGGCCAAAAATCTGAGAGTTATGCCCACCTTGTACCCACTTTACGTCCACTTCATGCCAGCTCCCACACGCCAGCGTACATGCTGCCAGCGCGCCCCATTTGCAACTTGGCCATCGACGCCCAAGCGCACTGTGCGCGCGCGCGCCGATGGTGCACTATGCACTTTCCAGTACAAAAGAACCGAGAGTCGTGCCATGCTTGTGCTATTTTTGTGCCTAGCCTGTGCCCGTACTGATGCATCCACGCACTGCGCGCGTCCGCACCGGTAGTTAGCACCATCAAGCACGCGTTAGCGCAATATGCGCGTCCACGCGCCTGTGCTGCATGCCAACTCTGGTATAGGAAACTGAGACTTATGCCAACTTTGTGCCAGTTCTATGCCAAGGGCACAGCTATACTCGTGCGAGCACGCCAATGACGCACTCGCATCTCTCGCTCAACCCTCACCGATGCGCCAGTGCACCGTGTGCGCGCGCGTCAGTCGCGCGAGCCAATTTTAAAGCGACGCGCCCTACTCCTCTCACCCTCTTTCTTATTTCTTTCTTCTTTCTCTTCCATCCCTTCTCTTCTCTTCTCACCTCTTCTCTTCCATACTCCACCACCACTGTCTCTGACTACTCACCGGCGGCCACCACCTCTTCCGGTGGCACTACATCTCTTCCCTTTCTCTCTCATCTTCAAAAATAACATTCACCTTGTTCTTTTACACTTCTCAAGGTTCTACTTCCTCCATATCTCATCTACTACTTTCTTTGCATCACTTCTTTTTCTAGTTAGATTTTTCTTGTTATTTACTTATTTTCTCTTTTAGCTACTTGATTATACCACTTGCTTTTTTCTTATTTACTTTTTCTTCTTTTTGTTTTCCCATGGATGTTGAACTTGAACTTTCATTACCTTGATGGACTTTCTTGATTGTTCTTCACTATTTTTGTGAGTGGATGATGTTGTGTGATGATTGATACTTCATTTTGGGCTTCTAATTGGTTTAGTATCTCATAATTGCTCATTGTTTGTTAAATGCATACCAAGTGTTCAAGGAAATGCACATATACCATCTTGGTTTATTCTAGTCATATATCTTCAATTTGGTGCTTCCTCCTCAATTGCTTGCTCTCTTCTAAGTGCATTGAACACATTTTGCTTATTACTTGCTAATTAGATACTCATTGAACATGACTTGCTCTTTGTTTTGGATGCTTGAGATCATTCCTCTCATGCCATATTGCATGCCTTACTTCCTCTTGCATCCCATGCCAAGTGTTGTGACCCATGCTTCTATGACTACTTTGTTGCACTATTTCTTTTGGGCACACCTCTCACTTGCATGTTTGTTGAGTTGATCCTTTGGGTTTAACATTTTCCTTCTTTCTCCTCTCTTTCAAGATGGCCACCAAGAAAGACAAGGAGAAAGCTTCAAGGAAACCAGCCTCAAAGAAGGCACCCCCAAAGTCACGCTCTAAGGTGCACTCTTCACTAGGAGCCAAACCTCTACCTAAGAAGGCGAAGGCACCCGCTCCTATTGATGAGAATGAAAAGAGCAAACCGGCAAAAGATTTTTCAAGATTCCCCAACCGCTTCTGTGAACTTATGTTCCCCTTCATGGTTGAGAGGAACTATCATGCTGAGCATCTACTTGCTCCGCCAAATAAAGTTGCTCCTTGTATTCTGCCCCGCATTGAACAATGAGGATGGGAGTTTCTTCTGAGAAAACCACAAGAGGTCAACCTCTCATGGGTGGTAGAATTCTACACTAACTACCATCTTTCCTCTCTTCAATCGGTATACGTGCGCCGGAAGCAAGTCTTAGTGTCAGAAGAGGCTATTTAGCAAGTGCTTAATATCTTACCAGTACCAAGTGACATGGATGGTTACTGATGAGCGGATAATTTATACGCTTTTTGGCATTGTTTTTAGTATGTTTTTAGTATGTATTAGTTAGTTTTTATTATATTTTATTAGTTTTTAGTTAAAATTCACTTTTCTGGACTTTACTATGAGTTTGTGTATTTTTCTGTGATTTCAGGTATTTTCTGGCTGAAATTGAGGGACCTGAGCAAAAA
Organism: Arachis hypogaea; assembly: GCF_003086295.3. Classification (NCBI taxonomy): domain Eukaryota; kingdom Viridiplantae; phylum Streptophyta; class Magnoliopsida; order Fabales; family Fabaceae; genus Arachis; species Arachis hypogaea. The sequence continues at coordinate 72,215,439 of NC_092038.1, read as the reverse complement.
TCTGATTCAGAGGCTGAAAAGGACTGCAGATGTTGTTGGATTCTGACCTCCCTACACTCGAAGTGGATTTTCTGGAGCTACAAAAGCCCAATTGGCACGCTGTCAACTGCGTTAGAAAGTAGACCTCCTGGGCTTTCCAGCAATGTATAATAGTCCATACTTTTTCTGAGATTTGATGGCCCAAACAGGCGTTCCAAGTCAGCTCAAGAATTCTGGCGTAAAATGCCGGAACTGGCACAAGAATGGGAGTTAAACGCCCAAACTGGCATAAAAGTTGGCGTTTAACTCCTAGAAGAGTCTCTACACATGAAAGCTTCAATGCTCAGCCCAAGCACAAACCAAGTGGGCCCGGAAGTGGATTTTTATGTCATTTATTCATCTTTGTAAACCCTAAGCTACTAGTTCTCTACAAATAGGACCTTTTACTATTGTATTTACATCCTGGAATCTTTTGATCACTTTAGATCTTAGGATCATCTTTGGACGTCTAGTTCTTAGATTATGGGAGGCTGGCCATTCGGCCATGCCTAGACCTTGTTCTTATGTATTTTCAACGGTGGAGTTTCTACACACCATAGATTAAGGTGTTGAGCTCTGCTGTACCTCGAGTATCAATGCAATTACTATTGTTCTTCTATTCAGTTTAGCTTATTCTTGTTTTAAGATATTCATTTGCACTCAAGAACTTGATAAATGTGATGATTATGTGACGCTCATCATCATTCTCACTTATGAACGCGTGCCTGACAACCACTTCCGTTCTACAAGCAAACAAGGCTTGAATGTTTATCTCTTGGATTCCTTAATCAGAATCTTCGTGGTATAAGCTAGAATTGATGGTGGAATTCTTGAGAATCCAGAAGGTCTAAACCTTGTCTGTGGTATTCTGAGTAGGATTCAAGGATTGAATGACTGTGACGAGCTTCAAACTCGCGATTGTGGGGCGTTAGTGACAGACGCAAAAGAATCAATGGATTCTATTCCGATATTATCGAGAACCGATAGCTGAATAGCCGTGCTGTGACAGAGCGCGTTGAACATTTTCACTGAGAGGACGGGACTGTAGCCATTGACAATGGTGATGCCCAACATACAGCTTGCCATGGAAAGGAGTAAGAAGGATTGGATGAAGACAGTAGGAAAGCAGAGAGACGGAAGGGACAAAGCATATCCATACGCTTATCTGAAATTCTCACCAATGAATTACATAAGTATCTCTATCTTTATTTTATGCTTTATTCATAAATCATCTATAACCATTTGAATCTGCCTGACTGAGATTTACAAGATGACCATAGCTTGCTTCATACCAACAATCTCCGTGGGATCGACCCTTATTCGCGTAAGGTTTATTACTTGGACGACCCAGTGCACTTGCTGGTTAGTTGTGCGAAGTTTTGATAAAGAGTTGAGATTGAAATTGAGCATACCATGTTGATGGCGCCATTGATGATCACAATTTCGTGCACCAGCTACCAAGAGGTCTTATGTCAGCGAGAAAAGTCTGGATTTTACTGGGACTCGATCCTCCAAGTCATTGCTGAACCAGAAGCATTTTGGACCCATGGTCAACTCTGGATGCGACCCAAGTGTATTGACGCACATTTTCTCACTGTAGAAGCTAGGGCTTGGGCCCAGATCCTATCTCACTATGTCCTACCTAGCACCCACAAGTCGTCCTTCACAGCGGATCTCGTTTTGCTTGTTTGGTGTGTTCTCACGGGAAGACCGGTGAACATTCCGCTTCTTGTCAAGCAAGCGATGGGTCAAATCCACGACCGAGGCAATTTTCCATTTCCAGCATTGGTGTCTAATTTAGTTGCTGCTGCGGGTGTTCCTTGGGAAGCCATGGATACGAAAGCTATAATTCCGACTAAGGGCGATGTGGTCCCAAGCGGAAAATACTTACATCTTCCCATGAACAAACCAAGCCTTGATATAGCTCCATCATCCATTATTCCTCCCACCTCATCATCGACCAATCTCCATGGGTAACAATCTCTTCCTTTCAATACCCATGGATTTATCTTTTGCTTAGTAGTTAGTACATTGCATGCATAGTTAGTCTTGCTTGTAAATATTCCTTGCATGGTAGTTAGTCTCTATAGAGTTGCTTGGTCGAATAATAACTTCTTCCGCAAGAAACTGTGTTTTGGGGTACCCTACCAATTTGAAAAAAAAAATTTGTGTTGAACTTGCTTCAAGAATGTATTTTGGAACATAGTGATTGAGCTAAGAACACAAGCATGTAAGCTTTGAGACTATTGCATGGTTATACATTCTAACCATTAATTTCCATTCTTGTGTGTATTATTCTCTCACTATGATTGCAATATTTGCTTTGTCTGATTCTATATGTCTATTACTTTGTGTATGAATGCATTTACATGATTGAGGCCATCATTTCAATAGTCACTTTTCCCAAATGGCCTTAACCCTTTTATCTACCATTGCTAGCCAATTTTGAGCCTATGATAAACCCTCGTTGTTTCTAAAAAAGAGCACATCAACAACCCTAAGTGGAAAACCATGAATGTCCCTAAATTTGGATCCTTGATTAGCTTAGGTGAGTTAGGATGTGTATCATTCAATTGGGAGGGTATACTTGGAAACTTGGGTAGATATAGAGGTGTATTGTAATTGAAAATTCTGGGATTTGGGAACATACTTATGTATTGAATGATTAAACCATATGCATTGAAACATTTGTACATGAACCCCAAGATAAAGGGGACCAAAAAAAAGAAAGAAGAATTTCATATGTGTATATATGAGAATGTATGAAAAAGAAAAGAATATGGGATGTGAATTGAACAATGAAAGGGGACAAAAATTCCCCAAGACAAAGTAATCAAAAACAATGCATATGGGATGTGAATTGGAAAGAACGCATGAGTATGCAAAAAAAAAAGTGAAACTCAAGGGTAGCTATGTAATGTATTATAGTTGTATAGGTTGTTTTATGTCTCTAGTGGGATTCTAGGTTAATCAAGGACTCAAATTTTAAGCTTACTTGACCATATACATCCTCACCTTCACCCTAGCCGCGTTACAACCCATGATAAGACCTCATGATACTTGTAAGCGTGCATTAAGTAATTGTTGATTGTTAGATGAAAGACAAATCTTAGAAAGCATGATTAGGAGAGGATTGAGTGACGAACCCTATACACTTGAGCGCATAGAGCGGATACACATCCGGCAAGGGCTCGATGCTCAACTCCTTGTTCCCGGCTTTCACAAGCGTTCATTTAGCAAGTTATATGCACTTCATAGTGATATTCAATTTGGTAGGACTCATGAACTACATATCATTTTCACCCTAGATGCTCACATGTGTTCTTAGAGGATGGATTTACCCTTGACTAAGTAGATAGACAATTTTACATTAGTTGCATGCATCCACTTAGGTAGTTTGCATTTCATAAACCCTTTCTCACCATGATCTTTGGTCTTTTTATTTTAAGCATGAGGACATGCTTGGTTTAAGTGTCGGGAGATTTGATAAACCCCAATTTTGTGGTTTATCTTGTGCTTAATTTGGGGGTTTTTGTCAATATTTCTCGCGCTTATTCACAAGAAATGCATGGTTTTGTGTTCACTTCCTAATATTGCTCCATAGTAGAAAACATGCTTATTTTGCCTTAGAACTGCTATATTTTGATCCTTTTTATTTTCATTCAACGCCGTGACTATTTGTTGAGTGATTTCAGAATTAATAGGGTAAGAGTGGCCTAGAAGAGAGAAGAAAAGCATGCACAAGAGGAAGGAACATGAAGATTTGGATTTTGGGAACTACAGCATCGACGCACACGTGCACATCACGCGCACATCCACTTGGCACGCATGCATGGATCGCAAAAGCAAACGGCGCACACGCACGCATGGCATGCACACGCGGGAAGCTGCACGTGACCTCATTAAAGGAAATTGTGCCTGGCAATTTCTGAGGCTCATGAGGCCCAATTTCAAGCTATTTCTGCATGGAAAAAGACCCAAGGATGCTAGGGAGAAGGGGGGATCAATCATTTTACACTAAGACACATTTTTCTAGTTTTTTGGGTTCTTTGTTCTTCTAGAGAGAGAAACCTTTGTTCCTCTCTAGATCTAGCTTTAATTTGATCTTCCCTTGTTGAATCTGAATTGGATTTTGTTAATTACTAGTTTTGATCGTTTAATTTGAATCCCTTAGTATACTTTTGCTTAGATCTTGTGTTAGTTTATGGATTCTTGTCAATTGTCACTTTATACCCATTGCATGAATGTTGTGAATCTTGACTTGTTGATGTTACATCGATGATTTCTATGCTTAATTGTATTGTTTGAGTGATTCTAAGTTGATATTTGTTAGTGGGTATTTGTTAATTTCAATCCATTCGCAATTTGAACATGTCTTTTGTTAATGCTTACCAAGTGTTTGATGAATTGTTTGCTTGATTATGGAATAGTTCTTTTTACTCTTGGCTTAGGCCAAGGGAATTGGGTAAACTTGAGTCATTGGGTCTAATGGATTTGATGATTTGGGAACACTTAGTGGTCAATTTGATAGCCATTGACACTAGCCTACTACTAGGTTAATTAGTAGTGAGGTTAGACCTTATGGGTAGATGTTGACCAAGCCATTTAACTTACTTCAAGTATAGAAGTAGACTTAATGAGTTTGGTTTCTCATAATTGTCAAGATATGGTTATTAGACAAGGATAGTGATCCCAATTCCCATGCCTAGCCAAGAGTTACTTTTATTATTCATATTTGAAAACCCAAATTCTTAATTGTCTTGCTTTAGTTGTAGCTATTGTCTAGTTGAGAGTAGAATTAAATTGAATGTTGTCTTCATAGTTTGAAATTGCTCACATCATGTTTGGTTATTTGAATTAGTTCTTTGCACGTTAGATTACTTGCTTGTTAAGATTTCTAGTTTATTTTCTCGCTCATAACTTACAACCCCGGATTTCTAACCAATGTTGAAGTACATGTTTGCCCATTCCTTCTGAGACGACCAGAGGTTTGAATACTTCAGTTATTTTATTGGGGTTGAACTTGTGACAACCAATTCCTTTCTAAATTTGATCCTCGAAGATTGTTGTTGGTAGAGCTATCCTTGCAACGCAACTTCATTGAGAAAATCTATTACCAACAATCCTCCCGTATTATCCATCAAATTACAACAGAGCTCCCTAACCCAATAAAAAGGGGTTTAGTTGTTCATGGCTCTAAAAATGGAAGATGATAGAAAAGAGTGCATTCTCCAGTAAACTAGAATTCGCAGGAAAAGTTAATATACAGAATGTAGTTCCCAATAATGCCCAGCCTCTTTCTAGTTCAAAACCACTTCCTATATATACTACTCTTCTGATCTTCTAGTTAGCTCTTCAAGTCTTGGATATCGGCCCTTGATCTTTAGTTGAAGCAGTTACAGTCTTCAGTGGGCTCAGCTTTGCTTACAGAAAGAGTGTGAGTCAGGCATGGTAGGACGTTAGTTAAGACGTTAGTGGCGTTAACGTTAGGTGTAAACTTGGGTTCGAAAGCGTTAGTGACGATAACTTTGTCACTAACGTTCCAAACCAGTTGATCCATGTTAACTTCAACGTTAGTGGTACTAACGTGACCACTAACATAGCCTCTTAGCCCTTCGCAAATGTTATTGGCACTCACTTTTACCAATAATGCTGCTCCTTGTCCCTCTTTCCCACGTTGATGAACCACGTTAGTGTAACTAACGTGGCCCCTAACATAGGCATGCCAAAGCTCGAGGGCGTTAGTGACACTTACCTTTGTCACTAACGCTTCAAAATGCCCCTTCTTCCAACGTTAGTGCTTCACGTTAATGGCATTAACGTGACCATTAACGTGGGTGTGCTTGCCATCTCTAACGTTAGTAACAAAGGTGAGTGTCATTAACGTTGGCATATCATTCCTTGCTCCACGTTACCATTCATGTTAGTGGTCTTAACGTGACCACTAACATAGGCAATCTTGGACTTCCCCAGCGTTAGTGACAAAGGTAAGTGTCACTAACGTTGGCCCATCTCTTCTTATTCCACGTTAGAGTTCACGTTAATTGGATTAACGTGACTCTTAACCTGGCTATGTATGGCCCTTTGGAACGTTAGTGGTGTTTACTTTTACCACTAACGTTGGAGCTTCCCTTTCCTTCCACGTTAGTTCCCACACTAATGTAACTAACGTAGCAACTAACGTGGGTTATAATGGCTTTTGAAGGCGTTATTGATGATAACTTTTCCACTAACGCTGCAAGCTTGCTCCCATTCCACATTAGTGGTCACGTTAGTGAGACTAACGTGGCGGCTAACGTGGCTCTTCTTTGCTTCCTTTGTCCTAAAATCAAACAAACAGGGTGCATCAAAGCTCTGTTCCAAGTCATGAGATCATGCATCATCCATTTTATCTTTCAATTCATGCATAATTCTCATGAAATCATGTAAAGTTTACAATATTTGCTTGAATCAAGATGTAAGTGTATTTTTACCCAAAACTTACTTATTTACTAAGAAAATGCATAAAACTACCCTAAAATAATAAAGAAAAGGTCAGTGAAACTGGCCAAGATGCCCTGGCATCACAACACCAAACTTAAAGCTTGCTTGTCCCTAAGCAAGTACTAAAGCATAAGAATGATGAATGAAAGAACAAGAGAAACAAGTCCTTATTATAGAAGTCAAGTTCTTGGTTTATGGGGTTTCATGCATAGCAACTTAGGTTCATTCCTTTACTGGTTTTCAGGTCCTTATCATGCTCTTGAATACTCGCTCGATTGCATCCTATGAGATCCTTATTCATTGATCCCCCCTTTCCTTTTAGGGTTTATAACATTCTTTTAGGCTAAGTGCTTTATGAGGGGGCGACTCTTTAAGATAAGCTTTCAGCTAACACTCCCGAACCAGTTGGTTCAAGGTGCTAGGTGTTGAGACACCCATAAGGACCTACTCCCTCAAGTCTCTCTCCCCCATACATGCACACCACAGGCATATGGTTTGTTATTTTCTTTTCTTGAGGCCTTGGTGTCCAGCACCTCTTTGGGTTACTAAGTGTTTTGTAGCAAGGTTGCTCTTGATAGTGGATTTTCAGCTGATAATCCTGGGTTAGTTAACCCAAGTTACCAAGAGATGAAGCACTCCTGAGAACTTATTCATCCAAGCAGATCCTTTGCACAAGAAGACCACAGACACATACCTCAAGATTTAAACCCTTGGTGCCTAGTCTTATTTCTTATTCTTTTTTCTTTCTTTTTCAAACTCTCACTGTTCTTTTCCTTTTTCTTATTAGGATCTTGTTGTTTAGCTAGTCTCATAGAATGTGCTTCAAGCATATGATTCAGAACATCTAGTTGCATGTATACCTTGTTAGTGAACCAACTTAGCTAATCAATTACCACGCCATAAACATTGAGAACTTACTTCACAAGATGAACCCTACTCTGGTTTTTCATAACATTTTCTTTTATTTAGCTTAAAGGACAAGCATACATTTTAGCAGGGTGAAAATGAAAACCTGGAACCTAGACCAGCATCCCCAATATGTGAATAAAGGGGAACAAGCAGAATATGAATGTCCATGAGAATAAGATTCAATCATACTTCCAATTAAAGTACTATAACTCAGAGACAGTTAAATACAATACAACCTCTTGATGTCTTCCTATTTCTTTCTTGTCATCATCATCGTAGCATTTGCATCTTTATTTTTCTCCTTAGATGATGGTGTATGGTTATTCCAAGGGATTGATAGAATTCCTGTAAAACTAGTGGAAGTTGCTTGTTCCCCAAGCACTTGAAAAAAAACAGTTAGCATGCATGTATGCTTGTGAATTTCTGAACTTAATTTGGTGTGTGAACACCAAACTTAGTTACTTGCATAATGCAGCAAATGTAATACATGCAGAAACCTCATGTTCTTTCATTAAGAAAACAACTATGAACTAGAAAAGCAAACTATGAACAAGAAATCAAACATCTGTCAAGTAGTTTCTCTAATTGTTAGAGTTAATGCTTTATCATTGAAGGGTTGCAATGCGATCTTCAAATGGAGTCTTTGGTAGAACACCAAACTTAGAGTTCCACATTCACCCATGGATTATTTTGGTGTGCAACACCAAACTTAGCTCCTCACAATACAGAGAACTTTACTTGTATCTTTTTTTTTGAGATAATAATGAAAAGAAAACTACCTCAGGTTGGGTTGCCTCCCAACAAAGCACTATTTTAGCATCGCTAGCTTGATGGTTGCTTCTTTAGTTGAGACTATACTTCAGTTTGGGGCCTTCCCCCATGTTGCCTGATGAGCGGATATTTTATACGCTTTTTGGGGGTAATTTCATGTAGATTTTAGTATGTTTTAATTAGTTTTTAATAAAATATTATTAGTTTTTAGGAAAAAATCATATTTCTGGACTTTACTATGAGTTTTTGTATTTTTCTGTGATTTCAGGTAATTTATGGCTGAAATTGAGGGAGCTGAGTAAAAATCTGAGTTAGGCTGAAAAAGGACTGCTGATGCTGTTGGATCCTGACCTCCCTGCACTCGGAATGGATTTTTTGGAGCTACAGGAGTCTAATTGGTGCGCTCTCAATGGCGTTGAAAAGTAGACATCCAGTGCTTTCCAGCAATATATAATAGTTCATACTTTGAACGCCAGTTTCATGCTGCTGTCTGGCGCCCAGCGCCAGAAACAGGTTACAAGTTGGAGTTCAGCGCCCAAAACACGTCACAACCTGGCGTTCAACTCCAGAAACAGCCCAAGCACGTGAGAAGCTTTAGTCTCAGCCCCAGCACACACCAAGTGGGCCCCAGAAGTGGATTTCTGCACCAATTATCTTAGTTTACTCATTTTCTGTAAACCTAGGTTACTAGTTTACTATTTAAACAACTTTTAGAGACTTATCTTGTACCTCATGACATTTTCAGATCTGAATTTTATACACTTTGACGGCATGAGTCTCTAAACCCCATTGTTGGGGGTGAGGAGCTCTGCAGCGTCTCAATGAATTAATGCAATTGTTTCTGTTTCTCCTTTCAAACATGCGTGTTCCTATCTAAGATATTCATTTGCGCTTAATTATGGAGAAGGTGATGATCCGTGACACTCATCACCTTCCTCAATCCATGAACGTGTGCCTGACAAACACCTCCGTTCTACATCAGATTGAATGAGTATCTCTTAGCTTCCTTAATCAGAATCTTCGTGGTACAAGCTAGAACTGATGGCGGCCACTCTTGAGGATCCGGAAAGTCTAAACCTTGTCTGTGGTATTCCGAGTAGGATTCAAGGATTGAATGGCTGTGACGAGCTTCAAACTCGCGATTGCTGGGCATGATGACAAACGCAAAAGGATCAATGGATGCTATTCCAACATGATCGAAAACCAACAGCTGATTAGTCGTGCTGTGACAGAGCATCTGGACCGTTTTCACTGAGAGGATGGGAGGTGGCCACTGACAATGGTGATTCCCTACATACAGCTTGCCATGGAAGGAGCTTTGCATTTATGAAAGGGAGTAAGCATTATATTGCAGGGGTTCAGAGGACAAAGCATCTCCAAAAACCCCAACATATTCTCCATTACTGCACAACAAGTAACTATTTCACACTCTTTTATTTCTCTAATAATTCCAACTGATAATTTTAATTAATATCCTGACTAAGAATAATAAAATAAGCATAGCTTGCTTCAAACCAATAATCTCCGTGGGATCGACCCTTACTTACGTAAGGTATTACTTGGACGACCCAGTGCACTTGCTGGTTAGTTGTGCGGGTTGCAATAGTGTGATTGCAATTTCGGGCACCAAGTTTTTGGTGCCGTTGCCGGGGATTGTTCGAGTTTGAACAATTAAAGGTTTATTTTATTTCTTAGATTAGGAATAAATTATTTTTATTGTTATAGAGTCATTAAATCCTGATAGGATAGTTTCTTTTCAAAAATTTCTTTTCAATAATATTATTTTTCTTAATTAATTGTTAATTTTCGTGAGTTTAGTGTCTTGTTCTAAGTTTGGTGTTAATTGCATATTTTATATTTTTCTTTAAATTTTCGAACTTGTGTTCTTTGTTCTTCATTGATCTTCAAGTTGTTCTTGTTTATTTTTCTTGTTTGATCTTGAGTTTTCCTTGTTTTGTGTCTTTTCTTGTTTTTCTTGTGCTTTTTCAAAACATTAACTTTCAAAAATTATACTTTTATCCACAAAAATCATACATCTTTAAAATACATTACATTTTTAGCTCAGTTGGTTATAGCGTTGGCTTATGTTCTTGGCAATTGGGCATCTTCTTTTAAAAATATTTTTCAAAAATAATTTTTCTTTGATTGAATCTTGTGCCAAACTCTAAGTTTGGTGTTTTCTTGTTAATTTTTCTTTAATTTTCGAAAACTTGTCTTGGTTTTCTAAAAATTTTAAGTTTGGTGTCTTTCTTTTGTTCTTGGTGTTCTTGTGAATCTTCAAGGTGTTCTTGAGTCTTTCTTGTGTTTTGATCTTAAAATTTTTAAGTTTGGTGTTCCTTGGTGTTTTCCCTCCAAAATTTTCGAAAATAAGGAGCATTAGATCTAAAAATTTTAAGTCTTGTGTCTTTTGTGTGTTTTTCTCTTTCATCATAAAATTCAGAATTCAAAAAAAATATCTTTTCTAACTAATTTTAAACTATATTTTTCGAAATTTTTATATAAAAATTCAGATTTCAATTTCAAAATTTTTCAATTCTTATCCTTTTACGTTTAAAAAAAATTTATATATATCTTTTTCAAAAAATCATAACCCCTTTCTCTTTCCTCAAGTTTTCGAAAATATTCATAAACTTTTTCAAATATTTTTATAAATTTTAATTTTTAATTTTCTTTCCTTATTTATTTTATTTTTATTTCGGTTTTTGTTTTATTTTATTATTTCAAAAATTATTTTTATAATAAAATAGACAATATCAACATTCATATCATCTCCCTTGCTCCATCATGGAACTAAGGGGAAATGAACAGTCCAGAAGGGCTCTGGGGTCATATGCTAACCCCACTACTGCTTCATATGGGAGTAGTATCTGTATACCCTTCATTGGAGTTAGTAGCTTTGAGTTGAATCCTCAGCTCATTATCATGGTGCAGCAAAGCTGCCAGTATTCCGGTCTTCCACATGAAGAACCTACAGAGTTTCTGGCACAATTTTTACATATTGCTGACACAGTGCATGATAAGGAAGTAGATCAGGATGTCTACAGATTACTACTGTTTCCATTTGCTGTAAAAGATCAAGCTAAGAGGTGGTTAAATAACCAACCTAAGAACAGCATAAAGACATGGAAACAGCTGTCAGAAAAATTCCTGAATCACTATTTTCCTCCAAAACGGATGACACAGCTAAGGCTAAGCATCCAAGGCTTCAAACAAGGAGATAATGAATCCCTTTATGATGCCTGGGAGAAATACAGAGAGATGCTAAGAAAATGCCCCTCTGAGATGTTTTCAGAGTGGGTGCAATTAGACATCTTCTACTATGGGCTTATAGAAAAAGCTCAGATTTCTCTAGATCACTCAGCCGGTGGATCTATACATATGAGAAAAACAATTGAAGAAGCTCAAGAGCTTATTGATACAGTTGCCAGAAATCAGCATATGTACCTAAGCAGTGAATCCTCCATGAAAGAAGAAGGTAAAACAGTAACTGCTGAACTCAGTCCTGTGGATCAGGCTAATGAATTCAATCAGCAATTAGACCTTCTAACCAAGCAGCTAGCCGAATTCAAGGAAATACTACAGGAAACAAGAATGGCTAACAGGAATATGGAAGTACAGTTAAAGCAAACAGAAAGGCAACTGTCAAAACAAATAGCAGAAGAATGCCAAGAAATTCAATTAAGAAGTGGAAAAACATTAAATACCTCACTTCAAAGCAGCAGGAAGCCAAGAAATGAACAAATGGCTACTCAAAATCCCTCTGAGAACAATCAGAGCCCAGAGAGGAATAAGGCTGGCGCTGAACGCCCAGACCATGCTCATTTCTGGCGTTCAACGCCAGAAACAAGCATGAATCCGGCGTTGAACGCCCAAGGGAAGCATAGTTCTGGCGTTCAGACGCCAGTAACAGATAAGGAGTTGGCGTCTAACGCCACTCCAGCTTCCACCCCTGGCATTCAAACGCCAGTGGGAAATCAGTCACATACAAGTGCTGATAACAACCCTTCTAAAAAGGCTTCCCAACCCACTTCTACAGGTAATAAACATGCAGCAACTAAGGTTGAGGAATACAAAGCCAAAATGCCCTATCCTCAAAAACTCCGCCAAGCGAAACAGGATAAGCAATTTGCCCGCTTTGCAGACTATCTCAGGACTCTTGAAATAAAGATTCCGTTTGCAGAAGCACTTGAGCAAATACCCTCTTATGCTAAGTTCATAAAAAAGATCTTAAGTCATAAGAAGGATTGGAGGGAAACTGAAAAAGTCTACCTCACTGAAGAATGCAGTGCAGTTATTCTTAAAAGCTTACCTGAGAAGCTTAAGGATCCCAGGAGCTTTATGATACCATGCACATTAGAGGGTAATTGCACCAAGCAAGCTTTATGTGATCTTGGGGCAAGTATCAACCTAATACCTATATCTACTATCAGAAAGCTTGGTTTGACTGAAGAAATCAAACCAACCAGGATATGTCTTCAACTTGCTGATGGCTCCATTAAATACCCATCAGGCGTGATTGAAGACATGATTGTCAAGGTTAGGCCATTTGCCTTTCCTACTGACTTTATGGTGCTGGAAATGGAGGAGCACAAGAGTGCAACTCTTATTCTAGGAAGACCTTTCCTAGTAACTGGCCGAACCCTCATTGACGTCCAAAAAGGGGAAGTAACCTTGAGAGTCAATGAGGAGGAGTTCAAGTTGAATGTTGTCAAAGCCATGCAACATCCAGACACCCCAAATGACTGCATGAGTGTTGATATTATTGACTCTCTGGTAAGAGAGGTCAATATGGCTGAGAGTCTCGAATCAGAGCTAGAAGACATCTTTAAAGATGTTCAGCCTGATCTGGAGGAATCAGAGAAAATAATAGAACCTCTGAAAATCCCTCAGGAAGAGGAGAAACCTCCAAAAGCCGAGATCAAACCATTACCACCATCCCTGAAATATGCATTTCTGGGAGAAGGTGATACCTTCCCTGTAATCATAAGCTCTACCTTAGAGCCACAGGAAGAGGAAGCACTAATTCAAGTGCTAAGGACACACAAGACAGCTCTTGGGTGGTCCATCAGTGATCTTAAGGGCATTAGCCCAGCCAGATGCATGCACAAGATCCTATTGGAGGGTGACGCCAAGGTAGTGGTCCAACCACAATGGTGGCTGAATCCAGCCATGAAGGAAGTGGTGCAGAAGGAAGTCACTAAATTACTAGAGGCTGGGATTATTTATCCTATTTCTGACAGCCCCTGGGTAAGCCCTGTCCAAGTCGTCCCTAAGAAGGGAGGCATGACAGTGGTTCATAATGAAAAAAACGAACTGGTTCCTACAAGAACAGTTACAGGGTGGCGTATGTGTATTGATTATAGAAGGCTCAATACAGCCACCAGAAAGGATCATTTTCCTTTACCATTCATAGACCAGATGCTAGAAAGACTAGCAGGTCATGAATACTACTGTTTCCTGGATGGATATTCAGGTTATAATCAAATTGCAGTAGACCCAAAAGATCAAGAGAAAACGGCATTCACATGTCCATCTGGAGTATTTGCATACAGAAGGATGCCATTTGGTCTGTGCAATGCACCTGCAACCTTTCAGAGGTGTATGCTCTCAATTTTCTCTGATATGGTGGAAAAATTTTTGGAAGTCTTCATGGATGACTTTTCAGTATTTGGAAACTCATTCAGCTCCTGTCTTGACCATCTAGCACTTGTTCTAAAGAGATGCCAAGAGACTAACCTGGTTTTAACCTGGAAAAAATGTCACTTTATGGTGACTGAAGGAATTGTCCTTGGGCACAAAATCTCGAACAAGGGAATAGAGGTAGATCAAGCTAAGGTGGTGGTAATTGAAATTACCACCACCCGCCAATGTTAAGGCAATCAGAAGTTTTCTGGGGCATGCAGGATTCTATAGGAGGTTTATAAAGGATTTTTCAAAAATCGCCAAACCTCTGAGCAACCTGCTAGCTGCTGACACGCCATTTATCTTTGATAAAGAATGTCTGCAGGCATTTGAGACTCTGAAAGCTAAATTGGTCACAGCACCAATCATCTCTGCACCAAACTGGACATTGCCATTTGAACTAATGTGTGATGCCAGTGACCATGCCATTGGTGCAGTGTTGGGACAAAGGAATGACAAGCTTCTACACATCATTTACTATGCCAACCGTGTTCTAAATGATGCACAGAAGAATTACACAACCACAGAAAAAGAGCTACTTGCAGTGGTTTACGCCATTGACGAATTCAGATCCTATTTAGTGGGATCAAAAGTGATTGTGTACACTGATCATGCTGCTCTTAAATATCTACTCACAAAGCAGGATTCAAAACCCAGACTTATAAGATGGGTGTTGCTTCTGCAAGAGTTTGATATAAAAATAAGAGACAGAAAAGGGACAGAGTTCAACGCCAGTTTCATGCTGCTGTCTGGCGCCCAGCACCAGAAACAGGTTACAAGTTGGAGTTCAGCGCCCAAAACACGTCACAACCTGGCGTTCAACTCCAGAAACAGCCCAAGCACGTGAGAAGCTTTAGTCTCAGCCCCAGCACACACCAAGTGGGCCCCAGAAGTGGATTTCTGCACCAATTATCTTAGTTTACTCATTTTCTGTAAACCTAGGTTACTAGTTTACTATTTAAACAACTTTTAGAGACTTATCTTGTACCTCATGACATTTTCAGATTTGAATTTTATACACTTTGACGGCATGAGTCTCTAAACCCCATCGTTGGGGGTGAAGAGCTCTGCAGCGTCTCAATGAATTAATGCAATTGTTTCTGTTTCTCCTTTCAAACATGCGTGTTCCTATCTAAGATATTCATTTGCACTTAATTATGGAGAAGGTGATGATCCGTGACACTCATCACCTTCCTCAATCCATGAACGTGTTCCTGACAAACACCTCCATTCTACATCAGATTGAATGAGTATCTCTTAGCTTCCTTAATCAGAATCTTCGTGGTACAAGCTAGAACTGATGGCGGCCACTCTTGAGGATCCGGAAAGTCTAAACCTTGTCTGTGGTATTCCGAGTAGGATTCAAGGATTGAATGACTGTGACGAGCTTCAAACTCGTGATTGTTGGGCGTGATGACAAACGCAAAAGGATCAATGGATCCTATTCCAACATGATCGAGAACCAACAGCTGATTAGCCGTGCTGTGACAGAGCATCTGGACCGTTTTCACTGAGAGGATGGGAGGTGGCCACTGACAATGGTGATTCCCTACATACAGTTTGCCATGGAAGGAGCTTTGCATTTATGAAAGTGAGTAAGCATTATATTGCAGGGGTTCAGAGGACAAAGCATCTCCAAAAACCCCAACATATTCTCCATTACTGCACAACAAGTAACTATTTCACACTCTTTTATTTCTCTAATAATTCCAACTGATAATTTTAATTAATATCCTGACTAAGAATAATAAAAAAAACATAGCTTGCTTCAAACCAATAATCTCCGTGGGATCGACCCTTACTCACGTAAGGTATTACTTGGACGACCCAGTGCACTTGCTGGTTAGTTGTGCGGGTTGCAATAGTGTGATTGCAATTTTGTGCACCATTGCCTAAGTAGTGTTTGAGTTTTTGCCCATTCACAGTGAATGTCCTCCCTGAGCTTTCTTCCATGATTTCTATGTGTCCATAAGGTGAAACCTTTGTGACCAGAAAGGGTCCTGACCACCTTAATTTGAGTTTTCCAGGGAAGAGTCTCAGTTTGGAGTTGTAGAGGAGTACTTGCTATCCTTCTTTGAAATTTCTTGGTTCCAGGTTGAGATCATGTCTCCTTTTTGCTTTTTCCTTGTAGATCTTAGTGTTTTCATAGGCTTGAGACCTAAACTCCTCCAGTTCTTGCAGCTGCAAGACCCTTTTTTCACCACCAGCAGTGCTGTCGAGATTTAGTATCTTGAGAGCCTAAAAGGCTTTGTGCTCCAGCTCTAATGGCAAATGACAGGCCTTTTCATACACCAGTTGATATGGGGACATCCCAATTGGTGTTTTGAAGGCTATCCTATATGCCCAAAGAGCATCATCCAACTTTTTCGACCAGTCCTTTCTTGAAGAGGTTCTTCTTGTGATGTTCTTTTCCTTCTCTAAGGCCTTCTTTGTTGTTGGGCGGGTGCCACATAGGTTATACGCTGAGGCGTAACTAACCTTCCAGGGTTTATCCATATTGGATTGCTATCTTCGAAGACTACCTTGGCTTTTATACACAATCTAAGGATGGTGCTGGGATAACCAAGCCAAGCATTTGGATCCTTTTTCTCGGCGGCCTCTTGGATTCCCCCAGCTATGATTTCCTGTACGTTGATGTCTCCACCCATCATTATGCAATGTACCATAGTAGCGTGAGCAATGTTGACCTCAGAATAGTTTGAGGCTAGGAGGATAGATCTTCTCACGAGCTCAAACCACCCCTTGACTTCCGGAATGAGGTCTCCCCTCCTAATAAACCGTGGTCTCCTATCTGAAAATCTCACCCAATCTGATCCCACAACACATATGACATTCACAATTTCTTCAATTTCATCATTGTCGGGGCCACTGCTCATTCTTGATAGATAACTGGGCTCCTCAATTGAAGCGTTTTCATTATGGCGTTGGGGCTTAAGTCAACCTCGATTCCCCTCACATAACTTTTGAAGGTGGGGGCTTTGGTAGTATCTTCTCTAGCTGCATTAGCATAGAACTCCTTGATGAGATTTGCATTTATCCTTGTGACTGGGTTCGTGAGTTCTTGCCAGCTCCTTTGTTCAATCTTCTCTCTAATCTTTGGATATTCATCCTCGTTGAACTGGAATGTCAATTCTGGCAATATTTTCTTGTGTTTTATCCGTTCAAATTGGAGCTCATGGAATGCAGCTTTGAACCTCCCTTCATCAAAAGAAATGCTCCCCACCGGTTCCTTGCCCTTTCGCCTCTTGGAGCTTGATGATGCCATAAGTAGGAGTTGGTATATGAAGGTGTTGAGAAGTATGGATTGATGATGGAATTCGACCAGGTTAATACAAGGTGTAGCTAGAGGGTTGTGTTAATGTGTTTTTGGATGAAGGAAGAAGTGTTGGGTGTGTGTTCCGAAAGAAAGAATTGTTAAATGAAAGGGCATTTAAATATGGAAGGGTATAGAGTGAGGGTTATTTATATAGGAGGAGGATGGGTAATTGAAGGGTGTGGATTGCTAGTAAAAACCAATGGTGGATGGTTGGGGTTTGGCATGAAATGAGCACAAGGGTTACCACCTTTATGAGGTTCTTGGTTCGGTCTCCAAGGATATCCTTCTTCCAATGTTGCATGGCAACACTTCCCAAGGTACCCCCTTTGAAGACATGTGTATAGTCCCCCTTTTGAAGTGGCCGAACCCCCTTCCTTTGGGTTGTCCCATCCGTTCCCTCCAATCCTTCCTTCATTTCCTATACAAGACAAAAGGAATACAGAAGTTACTTGAATTTTTGGTGGCCAAAGTTAAAGAGTGGACTGGCTACTTTTTAAATTTTTATTTTTAAACGACTAAATGCTATTCATGAATGCAGACCAACCGACCAATTAAGTGTTCATGTATGCAACATTGGTGACACCAAACTTAGTTTGTGAGCATGTAGTGTAGAAAGAGTTGATTAAGGCTCTAAGATTGACATGATACGAATTGTATTCATGCCCTCTTAGTGTGCCTTGAACACCAAACTTGTTATTCACTATATGTTGCACACAAGGGTTCGTCTAAGTGTTTGTCAAGGTTGATTTGGAATTCATGAACCATGCTTTATTAACTACTATTTAGGGTCTAAAGGAAAGGATATAAAACATGGGTTGCCTCCCATGAACCGCTTCTTTAGCGTCATTAGCTTGACGTTTGGCCTTTGTCAGGGTGGTTGGTAATGCCTCAAATCTTCCCCTCTCACAGTGAATATATCCCTGTTGGATTTATTAAGAATCTCCACATGTTCCAAGGAGAGAATTCTGCTGATGGTGTACACTTGAGGTAGCTGAGATGGAATGGTGGGGAGATGAAGTGGGATAGATGGGAAATTAGCAAAGATTACTTCATCCCCTGGAGAGAAATCCTCTGTAGGGATCTTCTTGTTCCTCCATCCCTTTGGTGCTTTCTTCCTTGTTTCTTTTAATGCTACCCTGCTCCTTGTTGCCTCTTTTTCCAAGGAAATTTTGTTGCTGGTCTTATATGACTCCGATGGGTTTAGCTCCTCTTGGGTTTCCCTTAGCTGTTGTGCCTACTGACTGTATTGTTTGTCAACCAAAGGGATTCTCAGGCGCATTGTTTGTGCTTCTGTGCTTGTTTCTTCCACCAATGCCTTATTGTGATCCTTCCTTAATTCCTTGTTTTCTTGATCTGCTTCTTGTGAGGGTTTGAAGACATTGAAGGTAAGTTGTTCATCATGTATCCTCAGTATTAGCTCTCCTTGCTCCACATCTATAAGTGCTCTGGCTGTGGCTAGAAATGGTCTTCCCAATATGATTGGATGGAGGTGGCTCTCTTCCATCTCCAAGATAACAAAGTCTGTGGGAAGGAAGTAGTTTCCAACCTTTACCAACACGTTTTCAACCACTCCTATTGCTTGTTTTTTAGTTTTGTCAGCAAACTTGATGATTACATCTGTGGGTGTTAACTCATTGATTGAAGCTTCTTCATGAGGGATAAAGGCATTAAGTAGATGCTTGCTCCCAGGTCACAGAGTCCCTTATCAATCCTTGTTTCTCCTATAGCACAAGGGATATGAAAACTCCCTGGGTCCTTCTTTTTTGTAGGTAACTCTGTTTGAATGAAAGCACTGCACTCCTTATTCATCACTATTGTTTGCCTTCCCTTTAGTGAATTTTTCTTGGTCTGCAGCTCTTTCATACACTTAATGTACGAGGGCATTTGTTGGAAAGCCTTGATGAATGGTATGTTTACATGGAGAGATGCAAACATGTCAAGGAACTTTGAGTACATTTTCCTTTCTACACCCCCTTGAGTCTTTGGGGAAAAGGTGCATATGGGTTCAGAATCTCCTTCTCCTTTAGCTCCTTCCTTTGTGTGTGGTTGGTTTCTTGGTCACTCTCTTCTTGCTTCTCTACTGGAATATCTTGAGAGTGTTCTAATGGTTTGGTCAGTTCTTCCACACTCCCCTCATCACTTATAGTGACCATCTTACATTCTTTCCATCTCACCTTCTTTGCTTCTCCTCTCGGATTTTTCTCAGTGTCACTTGGGAAGCTATCCGTGGGCTTAGGGATCTGCTGAGAGAGATATCCTACTTGAGATTTGAGCCTCTTGATGGTGTCCCCCCGATTCTTTATATTAGCCCGTACTTCATCCTTGAACACTCTATTATCTTGAACTTTCTTGCAGATATCTTCAAGCATAACCTCAATTTTGGAGAGTCTATCTTCGGATGGCGATGGTGAATTGAGGTAGGAGGGGTGAGAAGGGCCATTTTGGTTTTGATGTGGATGTTGAGAGGTACTACTGGGTGGGTGTTAATATGATCTCTGTGTGGAATGTTTGTGAGTTGCATTGTTATTGGGGTTGTGACGTCTCTGATTCTGGCCTTGATCTTGTTGATTTCTCCACCCAAATTTTGGGTGGTTCTTCCAACCAGGATTATAGGTTTTGGAGTATGGGTCATGGGCCTGCCTAGGTGAGTTCCCAATATAGATGGCTTGTTCTTAGTCACTCTCTTCCTCTGTATTTACTCCTTCTTGAGCTGATGATGAAGTGGTGACTATTGCAACTTGATTCCCTTCCATCTTCTTGGTAAGGTCAGCTAACTGCTTGGTGATCATCTTGTTTTGAGCCAGCAGTGCATCCATATGGTTTAGCTCCATCACTCCTCGAGTGTTGCTCCTTTCAGACGTGTAGAAGTAGTCATTCTCAGCTACAGTCTCGATGACATCTATGGCTTCTTTAATGGTCTTTTTCTTGTTTAGAGATCCCCCGGATGAGTGGTCTACTGCCTTCTTTGATTCATAAGAAAGACCCTCATAGAAAATGTGTAGTTGCACCCATTCATTGAACATGTCTGGTGGACACCTTCTTGTTAAGTCCTTAAACCTCTCCCATGCTTCATAAAGAGTTTCACCATCTTGTTGCCTGAAGGTTTGTACCTCAGCTCTCAACCTATTGATTCTTTGAGGAAGGTAGAATATCGCCAAGAATTTGTTCACCACATCTTCCCATGTTGTTAAACTCTCTTTCGAGAAAGATTCCATCCATTTAGATGCTTTATCCTTGAGTAAAAAAGGGAACAAAAGCAGTCTATAGGTGTCAGGATGAACACCATTAGACTTCACAGTATCACATATCCTTAGGAAGGTGGTTAGATGTTGATTGAGGTCTTCTTGGGTGCTTCCTCCGAATGCACAATTGTTCTGAACGAGGGTGATGAGCTGGGACTTTAGTTCAAAGTTATTGGCATGTATGGTTGGCTTTCGAATGCTACTTCCGCAATTTTTTTGGTTTGGGTTGATGTAAGAGCCTAAAACTCTTCTCTCTTATCCAGCATGATTCACTGGGCCTTCTCTGGCATGGTTGTGATCTTCTTCTTCATGGTGGATCTCCATATTCTCCTCCATGTCTGTTTCAAAATACTCATCCTCTTCCTCAGCACCAACGACTCTATTCCCTCTTGCTTCCCTCCTTAATCTAAGGAAGGTTCTCTCAGGTTCAGAATCAAATGAAGTTGAAGTTCCGCTTCTTCTACCTGTCATACAACCAACAAAGCCAAAAGCAAGAAAGAAAATAAATGAAGAAATTACTCTTGTTAGAATGGCTGTTAGTGTGAGTGGTGCAATGTATCAAACAGTTAGTGGGTTAGTGAACTAAATTGTAGATTACAAAGAAAACAGATAAAGAAGAAAGAAAAAGGAAACGAGATAGCTAAACTGGAAGTAAATGACTAAGATGAAATAATCAAAAACAAAGAAAATTGCTCAATCTAGTTATCCTCCAACTTAATCATTGTCGATACAAAATCAATCCCCGGCAACGGCGCCATAAACTTGATGCACGAAAACTTACCTCTCAACAAATTTCCCTTTGACAAGTATACCGAATTGTCGTCAAGTAAAAACTCACAATAGAGTGAGGTCGAATCCCACAGGGATTGATTGGTCAAGAAACTTTAATTAGAAGAATGTTCTAGTTGAGCTAAGCAGAAGTTGAGTTGATAATTGCAGCAAATTAAATGGCGGGAAAGAAAATGACAGAAAATGTAAATGCTAGAAATAAATGGCGGAAAGTAAATTACAGAAAGTAAATTGCAAAATCTTAAATGGGGATTTGGGGAGATGGACATAAAAGTAAATGGCAGAAGGTAAAGAGAATAGGTAAGATCAGAAATTGGGGATTCATTGGGCTTAGGAGATATTGCATTCTCTGGATCAAGTTCATTCTCATCTCTTCCTCAATCAATGCATTCATTGATCTCTTTGGTAATCTTAAGTGATTGGATCCAAATTCCTTGGCAACCCAATCTCTCTAATCTTGAATAATTACCCAATTCCTTGATTTAATTACTCATGGGAAGAGATGAAGTATGGTCACTGATTTTACCACATGTATTTCCAAATCAAAGTGTTGGTAGGATTATATGTCACTATATCCATCCAAACCCCAATTTGGTCCAACATGAGAAAGCAATTCTAGCATGATCTCCTCATCCCTTTTCCAAGGCTCAGAAGAGATCCAATTATGGAGAGTTTCTTTTCCAAGACAACTAACCAATTGATTTAAGATCGAAAGCTTTCTAGTAAATCAAGAGAAAAGAAAGAAGATAAAGAATGAAAACTATAATTGATCCATCAAATTACAACAGAGCTCCCTAACCCAATAAAAAGGGGTTTAGTTGTTCATAGCTCTAAAAGTGGAAGATGATAGAGAAGAGTGTGTTCTCCAGTAAACTAGAATTTGTAGGAAAAGTAAATATACAGAATGTAGTTCCCAATAATGCCCAGCCTTTTTCTAGTTCAAAACCACTTCCTATATATACTACTCTTCTGATCTTCTAGTTAGCTCTTCAAGTCTTGGATATGGGACATTGATCTTTAGTTGAAGCAGTTACAGTCTTCACTGGGCTCAGCTTTGCTTGCAGAAAGAGTGTGAGTCAGGCATGGTAGGACATTAGTTTGGACGTTAGTGGCGTTAACGTTAGGTGTAAACTTGGGTTCGAAAGCGTTAATGACAATAACTTTGTCACTAACGTTCCAAACCAATTGATCCACGTTAACTTCAATGTTAGTGGTACTAACGTGACCACTAACATAGCCTCTTAGCCCTTTGCAAACGTTATTTGCACTCATTTTTACTAATAATGCTGCTCCTTGTCCCTCTTTCCCACGTTGATGATCCACGTTAGTGTAACTAACATAGCCCCTAATGTGGGCATGCCAAAGCTCGAGGGCATTAGTGACACTTACCTTTGTCTCTAACACTTTAAAACGCCCCTTCTTCCCACATTAGTGCTTCACGTTAGTGGCATTAATGTGACCACTAACATGGGTGTGCTTGCCATCTCCAACGTTAGTGACAAAGGTTAGTGTCATTAACGTTGGCCTATCATTCCTTGCTCCACATTACCATTCACGTTAGTGGTCTTAACGTGACCACTAACATAGGCAATCTTGGCCTTTCCCAGTGTCAGTGACAAAGGTAAGTGTCACTAACGTTGGCCCATCTCTTCTTAATCTACGTTAGAGTTCAGGTTAATTGGATTAACGTGGCTATGTATGGCCCTTTGAAACGTTAGTGGTGTTTACTTTTACCACTAACGTTGGAGCTTCCCTTTTCTTCCACGTTAGTTCCCACGTTAATGTAACTAACGTGGGTTATGATGGCTTTCGAAGGCGTTGTTGATGATAACTTTTCCACTAACGCTACAAGCTTGGTCCCATTCCACATTAGTGATCACATTAGTGAGACTAACATGGTGGCTAACGTGGCTCTTCTTTGCTTTCTTTGTCCTAAAATCAAACAAACAGGGTGCATCAAAGCTCTGTTCCAAGTCATGAGATCATGCATCATCCATTTTATCTTTCAATTCATGCATAATTCTCATGAAATCATGTAAAGTTCACAATGTTTGCTTGAATCAAGATGTAAGTGTATTTTTACCCAAAAATTGCTTATTTACTAAGAAAATGCATGAAACTACCCTAAAACAGTAAAGAAAAGGTCAGTAAAACTAGCCAAGATGCCCTGGCATTAGTTTCCTTTTCCAAGGTTCCCATGAAACCCATTTTACATTCAACCTCTTTCCCAAGATGATTAAACAATAGCATTAAAACGAAATTCCTTCTAGCAAATCAAAGAGAAGATGAAGAGAAGAAGAAATTCACTATCATTAATCCATCAAGTACAACAGAGCTCCCTCTCTCAATGAGAGAGAAGTTAGCTACTCAATGCTAAAGAAAAAGTACAAGAGATGGAAGAAGATGAAAAGTAAATCTAACTATGCTTTCAATGAAAGCTACTCCAATAACAACTCTAACAACCCCCCTCTAACATTACTTCTAGGGGTTATTTGTACTACTCTTAGTATTAAAAAAATAAAAATACAAAAAGAAAAGAAAATTATAATTGGAGGGAAAAAGAAAACTCAATAAATGTGACCTCCAGTGGCTGGCGCTTCAATGGCATGCCACGCCCAGCTCCAATATAGGCTTGGCGCGCCACGCCTAACTCTCAATTGACACGCCCCTTTGTGTTGATATCCCTGACGTGCCACGCCTTCGAGCCCAAGTGGCACGCCCAGGCTTTTGTTTATGCTTTGGTTGGCTTGGCGTGCCACGCCTTCGAGCCCAAGTGCCACGCCTAAGCTTTTGTCTTCATCTTCTCCATTCTAGAAAGTTGTACTAGCATGGCACACCCAGGATCTGGCATGCCACGCCCCTTGTTTGTGGTGGTTCCTTCATTGGCGTGCCACGCCCAGAACTCAAGTGGCACGCCTATGTCTTCCTCATGTTAATGGGTGATGCTGGCGTGCCACGCTTGAGACTCAAGTGGCACGCCCAAGTGAGAATGGATAGTTGGCATGCCACGCCTTCGACACCAAGTGGCACGCCCACATGCTTGGCCATCTTTTGTCTTCTCTGAAAAATTTTACTAGCGTGCCACGCCCAACGTCCAAGTGGCACGCCCGAATGGTCAATGAGGGTTGGCATGCCACGCCTTGGCCTTCAAGTGGCACGCCCAAGTCAGGATGAGGGCTTGGCATGCCACGCCTTTGACACCAAGTGACACGCCCAACTTTACTTTGCCTTCTTTGAAGCTTGGCGTGCCATGCCTTGGCCATCAAGTGGCACGCCCAAGTGATGATAAGGGCTTGGCGTGCCACGCCTTCGATATCAAGTGGCACACCCATGTGTTTGGACCTTCAATCTCGCCTCTGGAATTTCGTACTAGCGTGCCACGCCCAGTGATGATGGCCCTCTTTAAGCTTGGTGTGCCACGCCTGGCTCCTCAAATGGCACGCCCAAGTGATGATAAGTGCTTGGCGTGCCACGCCTTCGACACCAAGTGGCACGCCCAAGTGTTTGGGCCTTAGGATTATTGAACTGGCTTGCCACGCCCCAAGTTTCAAGTGGCACTCCCATAGTGGTTGATGGTCCTGGCGTGCCACGCCCCTTTTGTGGCCTTCATCATTGCTCTCTGGAAACTTCTACGAGCGTGCCACGCCCATCTCCTGGCATGCCATGCCCATATGCTTTCATGGCATTTGCTCTAAGTGGCACGCCAGTTTCACACGCCCAGCTTTGTTTTGTTATTTTCTTCCCTTTTTGTTACAATTTTCACCTGAAATTTAGCACAAACCCATTTCAAAGCAATGTACCACAATACTTAACATTTAGCTCATGAAATTGCATTGAAACAATGAATATGTGCCCTTTTTATGGTCCTTTTTCATAGGTAAAAAGGGTAAATAATGCAAGTCATCAAAAATCATGCTAGAAACGCTTTTCTATATTGGATTAAATTGGGGGTTGGATGGATATCATGACATGTAATCCTACGTACCAATACTTTGGTTTATAAATTTGTGTGGTATAATCAGTGGCCGAACTTCATCTCTTCCCATGAGCAATTAAATCAAGACATTGGGAAAATGTTCAAGCTTAGAAAGATTGGTGAGCCAAGACATTGGGATCTAATCACCTAAGATTTCCAAGAAAAGTCAATGAATGCATTGATTGAGGAAGAGATGAGAATAATTTGATCCGAAGAGTTCAATATCTCCTAAAACCCAATGAATTCCCTGTTCTGATTTCACCCATTCTTTTTACATTCTGCTCTTAAATTTCATGCTTAATCCCCATTCCCATTTAATTTCTTGCAATTTAAGTTTCTGCACTTTAATTTTCTGAATTCTACTTTTTGCTTGTTACATTTTGTGATTTAATTTCTGTTCATTTACATTCTTTCTTTTTAAGTTTCCCACCAATTTACATCCTGCAACACCAATTCAATTTTGATTTCGTTCAACTAGAACAATTCTCCAATTAAAGTTGCTCAACCAACCAATCCTTGTGGGATTCGAACTCACTCTATAGTGAGTTTTTACTTAGAGATAATCTGGTGCACTTGTCGGTAAAAAATTGTTGAGAGACAGTTTTTGTGACATCAAGTTTATGGCACCGTTGCCGGGGATTGGTTTTGTATTGACAATTACTCAATTGGAGGATAACTAGATTGATTATTTTTCTTTTCTTTTGTTAATTAAATTTCAATTTCAGCTGCTTAATTTTATCTTCTGTAACTTTTGTTATTTTTCCTTATATTTACTTACTTTCCAGCAAGCTAACCCACTAACCATTTGATAAATTACTCTAACCAAGCTAACTATAATATGTTTTTATGAATTATGCACCTGCTGTTACCTGTGTTTGTTCATTGTATGACAGGTAGAAGAAGGGAAACCTCAACCTCTTTTGATAGTGAACCGGAGAGGACCTTCCTTAGATTATGGAGGGAATCAAGAGGAAAGAAGGCTATTGGCACAGAGGAAGAGGAGGAAGACTTGGATTTAAACATGGAGGGTGATATGGAAAACCATCATGAAGGAGAGGTGAACAATCATGCCAGAGGAGGTGTAGCTAACCCTACTGGACAAGAGAGGAAGTGTTGGGTTCCTACATTAATCCCAACCCTGGGAATTGTGGGAGCAGCATTCAAAAGCTAACCATCCATGCTAATAACTTCGAATTGAAGCCTCAACTCATCACCCTCGTCCAAAACAATTATTCTTTTGGAGGAAGTACCCAAGAAGACCCTAATCAGTATCTCACTACATTCCTATGGATCTGTGATACAGTTAAATCTAATGGTGTTCATTCTAACACCTATAGATTGCTATTGTTTCCATTTTCTCTGAGGGATAAAGCATCCAAATGGTTAGAATCATTTCCCAAAGAAAGCTTGACAACCTGGGAAGATGTGGTGAATAGATTCTTGGCAAGGTTCTACCCTCCCCAAAGAGTGAATAGACTGAGGACTGAGGTGCAGACATTCAGACAGCAAGATGGTGAAACCCTCTACAAAGCCTAGGAAAGATTCAAGGATTTGACAAGGAAGTGTCCCCCAGATATGTTCAATGAGTGGGTACAATTGCATATCTTCTATAAAGGGTTGTCATATGAATCAAAGAAAGTTGTAGACCACTCATCTGGAGGCTCCCTCAACAAGAAGAAAACAATTGAAGAGGCCATAGATGTAATAGAAATAGTAGCTGACAATGAGTATTTTTATGCCTCAGCAGAAGCAACAACAGAGGAGTCATGGAATTAAACCATATGGATGCAATCCTGGCCCAAAAGAAGATGATCACCAAGCAACTACCTTATTTGACCAAGCAAATGGAGAAGAATCAGGCTGCAGCCATCCATACTTAACCATCACCTCAAGGAGAGTTGGACACAGAGAAAGCCAATTACCTTGGGAATTCATCTAGGCAAGCTCATAATCCATATTCTAAAACCTATAACCCTGGTTGGAGGAACCACCCAAACTTTGGATGGGGGAACCAACAAAACCAAGGCTAAGATCAGAAACCTCATAATCCCAACCAGTACACCTACCAACAATCCAACCCAAGATCATATCAACACCCATACAACAATCCTTCTCAGCCACCATATCAAGCCCAAGCCAATCAGCACAATCCAGGATTGAAGTTATGCTTACCAATCTTTGCAAGGAGTCTCAAGACATGAAAAATTTCAAGGAAGAAGTGAGATCCAATCTGCAAAATCAAGATGCTGCCATTCAGAAACTCGAAGCACAAATTGGATACTTGTCCAAGCAAGCCCCTGGCCATAGTTCTTGTAATGCCACCAAGACAACCTTGAGAGAAGAATGCAAAGCTATTATTCTTAGAAGTGGAAAGAAATTGAAAGAGACCTCAAAGGAAACTCAAGAGGAGGAAGCAGAGGGAAGTTCAAGTGACAAGGAAGAAGCACAAACACATGCTCCTAATCCACCTGAAGAAAAAGAAGTCCTAAGGCCATATGTCCCTAAAGCACCTTACCCTCAGCGCCTAATGAAGAATGCAAAGGACAGCCAATTCTCCAGATTCTTGGAGATCTTCAAGAAACTTCAGATCAACATCCCCTTTGCTGAAGCATTAGAGTAAATGTCACTCTATGCTAAGTTTTTGAAGGAATTAATGACCAAGAAGAGAAGCTGGAGGAATGATGAAACTATGGTGTTAACTAAGGAATGTAGTGCTATCATCCAACACAAACTGCCTCAAAAATTGAAGGACCCAGGGAGCTTCTAAATTCCTTGCATCATAGGAGAAATCACAGTGGAGAAAGCCTTATGTGATTTGGGAGCCAGCATAAATTTGATGTCGGTAGCAATGATGAAACAAATGAAGATTGAGGAAGCCAAACCAACAAGAATGGCCCTTCAATTGGCAGACAGATCATTCAAATTCCCTCATGGAGTAGTAGAGGATTTGTTGGTAAAGGTGGGAGACTTCATCTTCCCTGCTGACTTTGTGGTGTTGGATATGGAGGAAGAAGCCAAAGCTTCAATAATTTTGGGGAGGCCATTTCTAGCTACTGCTGGAGCCATTATTGATGTCCAAAAGGGTGAACTTATCCTTAGGCTACATGATGAAAAAATGGTGTTTAATGTGTTCAAGGCCATGAGCTACCCACAGAAGTCACTAGGAGAGTGTATGAGGTTGGATGTAGTGGAAATTGTGGTGCAAAAAACCTTTGATGAAGCACTTGAAGAGCTGATAGAAGAGGATTCCACATTAAACATGGAAGCTGTAGAAATTCAATCAACTGAGGTATCCATTAAGAAAAAAGAGAAAGGAACACCCAAACTGGAACTGAAAGCATTGCCGCCCACTCTCAAGTATGCATACTTGGGAAGTGATGAAAGTTACCCAGTAATCATCAATTCTGCTCTTAGTTAAGAACAGGAAGAGGAGTTAATAAAGGTACTGCAAAAGCACCAAGATGCCATTGGATGGACCCTTGCTGATTTGAAAGGGATAAACTCATCCATATGCATACATAAGATCCTGTTGGAAGAAGATGCTAAGCCCTCCATTCAAGCCCAAAGAAGATTAAATCCAGTCATGAAAGAAGTGGTGCAAAAGGAGGTTATGAAGCTTTGGCAGGCAGGGGTGATCTACCCAATTTCAGATAGCCCATGGGTGAGCCCTGTCCAAGTGGTTCCTAAGAAGAGAGGCATCACTGTGGTGCGCAATAAAAAGAATGAACACATCTATACAAGAACTGTCATAGGATAGAAGATGTGCATTTATTATAGAAAGCTTAATGAAGCTATAAGAAAAGATCACTTCCCACTCCCTTTCATTGACCAGATGCTAGAAAGGCTTGCAGGACATGCATATTATTGTTTCTTGGATGGCTATTCAGGATACAATCAAATAGTGGTTGATCCAAAAGACTAGGAGAAAACATCATTCACTTATCAATATAAAGTCTTTGTTTACAGGCGCATGCCATTTGGGCTGTGCAATGCGCCTGTAACTTTCCAACGTTGCATGTTGTCTATCTTTTCAGACATGATTGAAAAATACATTGAAGTCTTTATGGATGACTTTTCAGTGTTTGGGGATTCCTTCCCTAATTGCCTAATTCACCTCGCCTTAGTATTGAAAAGATGTCAAGAGATCAATCTGGTTTTGAACTGGGAGAAATGCCATTTTATGGTGACAGAAGGAATAGTCCATGGTCATAAGGTCTCTAACTAAGGCATTGAGGTAGACAGAGCTAAAGTAAAATTAATTGAGAAGTTACCTCCACCTAGTAATGTCAAGGCAATTAGGAGTTTCTTAAGACATGCTGGATTTTACAGAAGGTTTATCAGAGACTTTTCAAAAATAGCCAAGCCTTTATGTAACTTACTTGTCTCTGGTACACCTTTTGTATTTGATCATAATTGTATGCTAGCCTTTGAAACTCTGAAGAAAAAGCTTCCCTCAGCATCTATCATTGTCCCACCTAACTGGGATTTACCCTTTGAATTGATGTGTGATGCATCAGATGTTACTATTGGGGCAGTATTAGGACAGAGGAAAGCCAACTTAGTGCATGTTATATACAATTCCAGCAAGGTCCTAAATAAAACCCAAAGGAATTATACAACTATTGAAAAGGAACTATTGGCAATAGTATTTGCATTTGATAAGTTTATATCATATCTCATTGGATCTAAAGTGATTGTTTTTACTGATCATGCAGCATTGAAATATTTACTTGCCAAGCAAGAATCAAAACCAAGGTTGATAAGATGGGATGGGTTTTGTTGCTGCAGGAGTTTGACATTGAGATTAAGGACAAGAAAGGAGTAGAGAACAAGGTGGCAGATCACTTGTCAAGGATTCCCTGTGAAGAAGGAAGCACACACAGCTTGAATATAAATTAATGTTTCCCTGATGAGTAATCGATGTTGGTTCACAAGGCACCATGGTTTGCAGACATTACAAATTTTAAGCCACTGGGGAGGTGCCTCCAGAATTTAATAAACATCAGAGGAGGAAGCTTATTAATGATGCCAAGTATTTCATCCGGGACAAACCATACCTTTTCGAGAAATGTTCAAATGGAATACTTAGAAGATGCATTTCAGAGGAAGAAGGAAAGGAAGTCTTATGGAATTGTCATGGTTCTTGCTATGGAGGACATTTTGGAGGAGAAAGGACTGCAACCAAAGTACTACAATGTGGATTCTTTTGGCCCACTATCTTCAAGGATGCAAAAGAACTGGTACAACATTGCAATGAGTGTCAAAGAGTAGGGAACCTACCCAAAAGAAATGAAATGCCACAACAATTCATCTTAGAACTTGAATTATTTGATGTGTGGGGGATTGATTTCATGGGACCGTTCCCAACCTCATACTCAAATAAATATATCTTGGTGGCAGTGGATTATGTATCAAAATGGGTAGAAGCCATTGCAACTCCAACAAATGATAATAAGGTGGTGATGAATTTTCTCATAAAGAATATCTTTAGCCGATTTGGGGGTGCCTAGAGCTCTTATCAGTGATGGAAGAAGCAATTTTTTCAACAAACCATTGGAAAGTTTCCTCCTGAGGTATGGAGTGAAGCACAAGGTTGCCACACCCTACCATCCCCAAACAAGTGGGCAGACAGAGATATCCAATAGAGAGCTCAAAAGAATCTTGGAAAAGACTATAGGAGCTTCAAAAAAAGACTGGTCCAAGAAGTTGGATGATGCTCTTTGGGCCTATAGGACAGCCTTCAAAATACCAATTTAGATGTCCCCATATCAATTAGTGTATGGAAAAACTTGTCATCTACCATTAGAGCTTGAACACAAAGCATTCTAGGATCTCAAGCTACTGAATTTCAATAATGATGCTGCTGGTGAAAGAAGGCTTTTGCAACTGTAAGAACTAGAAGAGTTCAGGTCTCAGGCCTATGAAAATACAAAAATTTACAAAGAAAAGGCAAAAGAAAGACATGACCTCAAGTTGGCGCCAAGAAGTTTTGAAGAAGGATAGAGAGTGCTCCTCTACAATTCCAAGCTAAAGTTATTTCCTGGGAAGCTAAAGTCAAGCTGGTCAGGACCTTTTCTTGTCACCAAGGTTTCTCCTTATGGGCATATAGAAATTATGGAAGAGAAATCACAGGAAACCTTCACTGTAAATGGACAAAGGCTCAAGCACTATCTGGGTGATATGAACGAAAGGCCCAAGATGAAATACAGACTCAACTGAAAGAGCTAACCGTCAAGCTAGTGATGTTAAAAGAGCGTTTGTTGGGAGGCAACCCAACCAAAGGTAATTTTCTTTGCATAGCTTGTCAATAAAAGAGACAAGCAGATTTCTCTGCATTGCAAGGAGCTAAGTTTAGTATTTCACACCAAAACAATTCAAGGGTGAAAATGGGATGCTAAGTTTGGTGTTCCACCAATTATTAAATTACATTTCAACCCTCAGCTTGATCAATCACTAGCTCCAAACAATCAGAGAAACTACTTAACAATTATTTCAATTCTAGTTATAGGTCAGGTTTTTAAGAAAAACACTTGATCTTTCATGAAAGAAAGGAACTAAGTTTGGTGTTCACACACCAACTTAGGTCCAGAAAATCACAAGCATACATACAGACTTACCATTTCTCAAGTGCTTGGGGAACAAGCAACTTCCAATAGTTTTGCAAGACGCCAATCAAACCTTTGGAAGGACTATGCACCATCATCCAAAGACAAAGAAAATACCAAGGCTAGGAAGGATGATGAACAAACAAAGAACATGCCAAGAGGTTGTATTGTCACTTAACTGCTCTCACTTTGAATTGTTTAAATTGGAAGTCTGAATGTACTCCTGCTGAGTAGTATACATGTGTCTGAGTTCTGTTATTAGATTTCTTTAGATTTCAAATAAGTGTTTTAGTCTAGGTGTCTGGGTTAATTTCACTTTCTTGAATGCATGCTTGTCCCCTTGTTTTAATTAAATAAAATAAATGTTTGAACAGATGTGAAATAGTTCCATTTGGTAAGGAATAAAATAGAGATTGAGTGGTGGTATGTATGTCTGATGGTGTAGCTAGCTCACTAATAACTAATAAAAGGGTAGAGTACCTCTCTTTAGTGTCAACTTGGCTGCTATCTATGAATCTTAGCAAATAAAAGTCCTTGGAAGAAAGAAAGAACAAATATGAAAGAAATAAAGAATAAAAGCTAGGCACCTATAGTTTAATCTTAAGGCATGTGTCTGTGGTGTTTTTGTGCAAGGATATGCTTGAATGAGTAAGTTCATAGGAGTGCTTCATCACTTGACAACTTGGGTTAACTAACCCGGGATTGTCAACTGAAAATTCACAATCAAGAGCAGCCTTGTCACAAAACACTTAGCAACCCAAAGAGGTGCTGTACACCAAGGCCTAAAAAGTGAATAACAAACTATGTGCCTGTAGTGGATATATGCTGAGGAGAGACTTGGGTAATTAAGTCTTTAGGGATATTTCAACACCTAGCACCTTGAACCAACTGGTTCGGGAGTGTTGACTGAAAGCCTACCTTAAAGAGTGGCCTCAAAAACATGACATTGAGTTATAATGGAGAATAAGTTCACAGAAAAAGAAAAACAAAGAAAAGCAATTACCAAGGATGGGTGAAAAATAAGAAGTCATGGCAGCATGTTAATTGATGCTTAAAAGAGACATTCCTCACTTAAGAATCAATAAAAAATGAGCTGCAACATTTTCTGCATAAAACCCCATGAATTAACTTCAATTACTTGCTGATATGGACACTACCTTCTGTTTCATTCATTCTTCTCATAATTCATTGCTTGCTTGGGGAGAAGCAAGATTTAAGTTTGGTGTTGTGATGCCAAGGCATCTTAGGCTAGTTTCACTAGCCTTTTTCTTTTGAGTTCATTAGGTTTTATGCATTTTCTTGAGCTATAAGCAATCATTTGGGTCAAAAGTTCATGTATACCTTGAATCATTCAAGCATGGTTAATTTGATGCATTTTCATAAGATTTTGGCCATAATTACTTGTGTGCTAAGAATGATGCAATTTCTCATGACTTTAGCAAGGCTTTATTGGTTGATGACAGGTGAAGAATTACATGAAAAGAAGTTGAAGAAATAACCATTGAAGGATGAATAGGAAGCAACATTGGTGGCCAAAGTTGGACCACCAACGTTGCCTCAAACGTTGAGAGGAATGAAACAGGGGAATCTGCTATATAATTCTAATACCCAGGTTGGAGGAAGCGTTGGTGAGCCAACATTACCTCCAACGCTAGTTGATACAATGTGCTTTCTAGAAAATTAGAAAATTGTGGCGACCCCGTATGCGTGCTAAACGCGCATGCGTGGATTGTGAATTTTTGCCAATCCACGCGCACGCGTAGGTGACGCGCATGCGTGGATAGGCCAACATTAGAGGGAACGTTGCCAGTCTAACGTTAATGGTAACGTGCGCAATCTGAGCTCTAAATCTTGATTTTGAAAAAGCGCATCGACGCGCACGCGTATGCTACGCGTACGCATGAGCGTGAGTTTTGGCAATCCACGCGCATGCGTAAGTGACGCGCACGCGTGGATGAATCAACGTTGGAGGGAGTGTTGTTGGTCCAACGCTGAGGCCAACGTGCGCGAAAATGTTTCAAAATTGGAATTGGGCAATTCGCATCCACACGCACGCATAGTAGACGCACAAGCGTGGATGAGCATTCTAGTCCCAGACGCGCGAATGCATATGTTAGAGTTTAAGTTAGGGGGCTTACACACTGATACTAAAACTCTGCCCAATTTCTCTTTCTCTACAACTTTTCAATTCTGTAATGTACTCTTCATTTTCATTTTCCATTTTGAGAGCTATGAATAACTAAACCCCTCTCATTGGGTTAGGAAGCTCTATTGTAATTCAATGGATCAATAACAGTTTTCATTCTTCTTCCTCTATCTTTTCTCTTGATTTTGTTAGAAAGCTTTTGATCTTAATTCAATTGGATAGTTATCTTGACAGAGAAGCTATTCATAATTGTGTTTCCTCTATCCTTGAGAAAGGGATGAGGAAATCATGCTATAAACGCTTTCTCACATTAGATTAAATTGGGGGTTGGATGGATATCGTGACATGTAATCCTACCAATGCTTTGGTTTATGAATTTGTGTGGTATAATCAGTAACCGAACTTTATCTCTTCCCATGAGCAATTAAATCAAGACATTGTGCAATTGTTCAAGTTTAGAGAGATTGGTGAGGCAAGACATTGGGATCCAATCACCTAAGATTGCCAAGCAAAGTCAATGAATGCATTGATTGAGGAAGAGATGAGAATGATTTGATCCGGAGAGTTCAATATCTCCTAAAACCCAATGAATTCCCTGTTATGATTTCACTCGTTCTGTTTACATTCTGCTCTTTAATTTCATGCTTAATCCCCATTCCCATTTAATTTCTTACAGTTTAAGTTTCTGCACTTTAATTTCCTGAATTCTACTTTCTGCTCTTTACATTTTGCAATTTAATTTCTGTTTATTTACATTTCTTGCTCTTTAAGTTTCTCGCCAGTTTACATCCTGCAACACCAATTCAATTCTAATTTCATTCAACTAGAACAGTTCTCCAATTAAAGTTGCTCAACCAACCAATCCCTGTGGGATTCGACCTCATTCTACAGTGAGATTTTACTTGACGACAATTCGGTGCACTTGCCGGTAGAAAATTGTTGAGAGACAATTTTCGTGATATCAATGTGCGAGTTCTATATTTTATTTGGTTCATTGAATTCTCTTGCACATCAATCAATGTCCATTCATTATCCATTTCACAATTACTTGATTATTTGCTCGAGTGCTTTCATGCTTCTTTATTACATGTTTGTTTATCTTAACCTACAAGTTTCCTTCATAGTATCTCAAGCACACTAGAATGAGTGAAGTGCATACTTCTTTTATTTAATTGTGACACAACTTTCAGTGCTAGTGCGTGTGCTCTAAATCACATGTAATTTAGAATTCACACACTTGTTTTCATCAATTTCACACACTAATTCACTCACATCAGTTTAGTGATCATCACTTCATTCCAATAATCTATGCTTCCTTGTTTTTGCATTTACTCGTTTACTATTTTGTTTTCTATATTTCAGGATGATTCATCGTAAGCAAAAAGAGAAGCAGAAGAAAGAACATGGAGCAGCCAGTTGATCCACCAGCTGAAGGTGGCAATCCTTGAAGTCGTCGTACCCCCTTGCTCATCTTTGAATACACCGAAGACGGTGCAAACTTTTAAATGTGGGGAGGTCGTCCAACCAATCGGCCAATTTTTGGGTAAAAATTTATAATCTAAACACTTTCACTTTTCATTTATTTTTCTTCTATTACCATATCTTTTAGAATTTTTAGTTGTATTTTCTTTGTTTGTATACATATATATAATAAGTTTAGTCAAAATAATGAAAATTTTCAAGGAATTTATCTATAAGGCACCCCAATTGATTTGAGTAAAAAAATTTCATTGAACTTATTTGAATTGTATATTGTGGAACATATTTTTAAGCTAAGAACACATAGGCTTGTGAGTTTTTTAGCCTAATTGTGTGGTTGCATCATATAACTACTATTTTTATTCTTGTGTGTTATTCTCTTTCTATGATTGTAATCTTTGATTTGTTTGATTCTTTATGTCCATTATTTGGTGTATGAATGGATTTATATGATTGAGGTCATTATTTCATTTGAGCTCACTTACCTAAATGGCTTTATCCTTTTATCCACCTTTGTTAACCAATTTTGAGCCTGTTTAACCCTTTTATTCTTAATTTTAGCACATAATTACCCCTTAGTGAAAAATAGTAAATGTTCTTAATTTGGATCTTTAATTAGCTTAGGATAGTAAAAGTGTGTATCATTTAAGTTTGGAAAGTTTGGGAACATTGGTTGAGATAAAATTGTATTTTTTAGTTTTTATTAAAAATCTTAGAAGTTGGGTACATACTCATGTATTGAATATTGAACCATATGCATTAATTTTTTTTGTATATATTATGTTATTAAAAAAATAAAAAAAATAATATAAAAAGAAGGAAAAGAAAAAGAAAAAAAATAAAAATAAAAGAGAAAAAGGAAAGCAACAAAAAGGGGACAAAATACCCCTAAAGAAGAGTAATAACAATGCATATGTGTTATGGTTGAAAAGAATACATGTGTATGTGGAAAAAATGAGAATAATGGATATCTAGGTGTTGTACTAGAATTGTATAGGTTGTTATATGTGTTTGGTGAGAACATAGGTTAATCGAAGATGCAAATTTCAAGCTCACTTAGCCATATATATCCTCACCTTGACCCTAGCCCCATTACAACCTTGTGGAAAGTCCTCATGATAAGTGTATCTATGCATTGAATAATTGTTGATTGTTAGATGAAAATCAAATCTTAAAAAACAATATTAGAAGAGAATTGAGAGAATCAACCCTAAACACTTGACGATTAGAGAGTATACACATCTGGTGAGGGGTTTAATTACTCAATTTTATGTTTCCACCTGTTATTATCTCCTTCTTGCAAGTTGTTAAATTCTTTTCAATAACGCAATTCAATTGTGGATTTGATTTGATAGTGATTGCTTTACCCCTTATGTTTATACATGCTTTCTTGGAATTTGATTTATTTTGACCAAGTAGTTGCATACATATAGATAGGTTGAATTTAGATAGTTTACATTGAATAAATGTTGATACCCCTTTTCTCGTCTTTCTTGAGTTTTACATCAGGACATGTTATTGTTTAAGTGTAGGGAGGTTGATAAACCCAAATTTTAGGGTTTATCTTGTGTTGAATTTAGTGGATTTTATCAACTTATCTCACATTTATTCAATGAAATAGCATAGTTTTGTGAATTTCTCCTAATTTGTACTTAAGAGTAAGAACATGATTTTTAGGCTCTTAATTTGATAAATTTAATTCTCTTTAATTCTATTCCATGCCTTGATGTGTTTGATGAAGTGATTTCAGTTTAGAAGACAAAGATTGGATTGAAGGAATGAAGAAAACACATGTAAAAGTGGAGAATTCATGAAGAAATGAAGTTTGAAAATATGCCCAGTTCCGCGTACGCGTGACCCACGTGTACGCGTGACACTTATCACATGACAAACTTAAAAAAATGTGGCTAGCAATTTCTGAGCTCATCCAAGCCTAAATCCAACTCATTTTTGAAGTATTTGGGGCCAAATTCAAGAAGAAACAAGGGTGGAGCAATTAGGGTAGCTTAGGAACCATGTTTTAGTCATTTTCAAGAGAGAGAATATCCCTCTTCTATCTAGAATTAGAGTAGATTTAATTTAATTTCATCTTGGATTTAGGTTTTAATCTTGCCTTGATTTAATTTTCCTTACAATTTCTTGTTCGTACATCTTTGTTCTCTTAGTTTACATTGTTAATTTCCCTTTTATGTCACTTTTATGTTATGAACTCTTTTTTAATTTAGTTTCATTTAATGAAAATTGATGTTTGTAAGTTTATTGGTGTTTATTTGAGTTGTTATTATTGTTATCTTGCATTTGGTAGCTTTAGATTTTATTATTATTACAATTTATCATGCTTTTACTTTTATGTACACCAAGTGTTTGATAAAATACTTGACTTAGTTTTAGAGTAAATTTTGAGCATTCTTGGA
Organism: Arachis hypogaea; assembly: GCF_003086295.3. NCBI lineage: Eukaryota > Viridiplantae > Streptophyta > Magnoliopsida > Fabales > Fabaceae > Arachis > Arachis hypogaea. Next base: position 72,177,609 of record NC_092038.1, on the reverse strand, counting down.
TTGGAAAGAGAAATTAGGCAATCTTAAGTCATTGGTTGGGATTAACTAGGCCTAATTAATCTTTTTCCAATGTAGAGATAACATAATAGTCTTAACTCTTGGTAATTGTTGTGTTTTGATTAATGACTAGGATAGAAAATATTGATTCTCAATCCTTGCCTTGAATACCTCTTTAGTATTTATTTTCTTTAGTTGTTTGCTTTATTTTCTTGTCATTTAGATTCTTCTCTTCTTATTTGCAAACCACCCCATGAATCTCATAACCGATAACATGTATAACTCACTTCAATTCCATTGAGAGATGACTCGAGATCTAATACTCTCTGTATTTTTATTATTTTGCATTGTGACAAAAAAATTAAACTTTGATGGAGAATCCATTGTTGGTCTAGACTATGCTTGTGACGAAGAGATTCTTTTTATTGAGGAATTCTAGACCGACATAAATTCTACCTATCACTTACATTACCCATTGATGATTGGGGTAAAATCCAGTAATTACCCGATATTAGACTATACCTAAACTACCAAAATCATCAAAATCACTCAATTCCCAAACCAAATTTGTGAAAAAGCAAAGGAGGGAGAAATGGGCACAGAATTTGAATTTTCTTACCACTTTATTCAAATAGAATTGAAGAGATCAAGGAGACGAATGCGTGGAAATAAACGGCTTGTCAATCAGAGCTCCGGATTAAAAGTTATGAGCAATTGAACATTGAAGTGATAGTGGAAAAGGGTTTGTTTCTCTTCTTCCTTCACTAACCGTGTTTCACTCCCCTTTTATGAATAATGTGGCTGAACAAAGTAAAAGTGAGGCTCATATAGGTTGGGCTTGGGCCCAATATGGGCTCGGTTCAACTGGTTTAGTCTGTTTGCCTAATTTCGTAACGGCCCAACTCCTAGCATGTCTAGATCATACTAGAAGTTGAACGTTACCAACTTGTTTTTACTTACTTAATATTAATCAATTAATATAAGCCTGTTCACTGTTAACACCTTGCAAATTTATGAGTAAAATTTGTTTTAAAACAAAAACAAAAAATAGTTTAAAAGTTGCATACGTTCAATGTAATGAGGAGTAACAATCACACAAAAATTTGGAACAGTAGAAAGCAGTATAAGAAATACCACACTATAATATACATCATGATACGAGAGTAGCTCAGTTAAACAAGTATAGAAATATGATACAGCACCCTCAGTTAGTGACTCATATAATATATACATATATGTACATAAGACTTCTCAGGGCCTAGCCTATCCAAAAGCCCATAAACTAGCACCTAGGCTAGCCTAACTCTATGACATGCCTATTCCCTCTGAGCATACTAGCAAAAGTGAGGGAAATACTCTAAAGAACTGGAGTTAATCTAGACATCCCAAAAAGTCTCCTCGGAATGAGGTATCCCAGGTCCGCTAGGATGCAACCAGGAAAGAGAGAAGTCATACGATGTGTCAGGATCAAAGTAAGGGGTACTAATAGGGTGCTGAAAAGGTCTACCACGTACTACATAGTTATGAATACGAGGTACTACACAATAGATATAGTACTCGCCACGTATTGGGTCCTCGTGCACATACAGATGATCAATCTCGTAAAATAGGACTCTCGTGTCCATCTAAAGAGGTATAAGGGATAGGAACTAGGGAGTTCTTAGTAAGGTTGGGATTTACAGTTAAGTTCGTTTATGATGGCCGTGATCACATAATCATAGTAAAGTCTAGATAATTATATACATAACACATTATAAGCCAAAACACAAATAGCAGAAGAAATAAGAGACTTATACACAACCACATTCAATATGCAGTCACACAATTATGCACAAACAAAGCAAAGAACAGAATAAGGGCACAAAAATATAACAGAGAATGATGCACAAACAAGTATGATGCATGTCTGGTCCTATTGCAGGTAATGAGCTCATTTGTCAGTTTCGACCCACACCCGACGTAATCCGACCCTCCAAGTCAGATAAGGCTTTCCCAGAACTTAATCCCAGATTAAGTACCGCATACCCTCTACCAAGTACTCTCGACTTGCAGAGCTAGTATTTGCTCAGATCTCAATATCGCTCAGGTATGCGAGTCAGACCACTACCAAGCTTTCAGCTTGCAGGGCTGGTACATTCTCTACTGTAGCCTGTCTGGAAAGCAACAGCACAATACGGCCGTCCCCGCATAAAAATCTCAAGCACTGCCTGAAGGCTCATAAATCACATATATTCATACTTTCCATCACTTAGCAATCATTTTTATCATTCTTTATAAACTTAAATCAAATATCACAACATCACTGTAACCTCATTTTACAGTTCTCTGCTTACTCTGTAAAACCAACCTTCTGCTGCATAACTTTTAACCTCTTTTCTTACTATTAAGTTTATAAGTTTCTGAATCCTGTTTTATTACTTTACACACCCCTATACCTTCTCTTATATCTTCTCTTAGGTGTTTATTAAAGAGAATTAAGGAATTCTGGGCTTTAAATTTCCTTCCTAAGACTTTTAGAAAAAACTATCTTTTTATCAATATTTTATTATTAATAATAAAATAATATTATTAATAAACTAATATATTAATATCTTATTATTAAAATAATAATATTCTATTCAAAACTTTCAAAAATAACATTTGGACCCCTGGTGGACGAAATTGTGATTCAATTGTTATTCCATTTTGCAAAATTCATTGCTTTTCATTCCCTGGTAATGGCGCCAAAAACATGATGCCAATACCATAGTTCACAACTCCGTTCAACTAACCAGCAAGTGTACTGGGTCGTCCAAGTAATAAACCTTACGTGAGTAAGGGTCGATCCCACAGAGATTGTTGGTATGAAGCAAGCTATGGTTACCTTGTAAATCTCAGTTAGGCAGACTAAATTGGTTTATAGGTTTTCGAAAATTAATAATAATTGGAAAATAAAAAGGGATAGAAATACTTATGTAAATCAATAGTGAGAATTTCAGATAGGTGTATGGAGATGATGTGCTCCTCTTGAAACTCTACTTCGCTACTCACTCTTCCTTCAATCCTTCTTACTCCTTTCCATGGCAAGCTGTATGTAGGGCATCACCATCATCGGTGGCTACTTTCAATCCTCTCGGGAAAATGATCCTATGCGCTGTCACTGCACGGCTAATCGTCTGGAGGCATCACCCATGGTTGATGGCTACATCCCGTCCTCTCAGTGAAAACGTTCCTATGCTCTGTCACAGCACGGCTAATCATCTGTCGGTTCTCAATCGGGTTGGAATAGAATCCATTGATTCTTTTGCGTTTGTCACTAACACCCAGCCTTCAGGAGTTTGAAGCTCGTCACAGTCATTCAATACCGGAATCCTACTCGGAATACCACAGACAAGGTTAGACTTTCCGGATTCCCAGGATCCTACTCGGAATACCACAGACAAGGTTAGACTTTCCGGATCCTCATGAATGCCGCCATCTATCTAGCTTATACCACGAAGATTCTGTTGGGAAATCTAAGAGATATGAGCCCGGCCTAAGGTAGAACGGAAGTGGTTGTCAATCACGCACGTTCATAGGTGAGAATGATGATGAGTGTCACGGATCATCACATTCATCAAAGTTAAGTGTAGCGTATATCTTGGAATAAGAATAAGAGAGAATTGAATGAAAAGTAATAGTAATTGTATTGAGACTTGAGGTACAGCAGAGCTCCACACCCTTAATCTATGGTGTGCAGAAACTCCACTGTTGAAAATACATAAGTAAAAGGTTCAGGCATGGCCGAATGGCCAGCCCCCTTGAGTGATCAGGAGACCGAATAATCAAAGGCTAAACAGTCAAGAGATTAAACTGTCAAAAGATGTCTAATACAATAGTAACTTATCCTATTTATACTAGACTAGCTACTAGGGTTTACATGAGTAAGTAATTGATGCATAAATCCACTTTCGGGGCCCACTTGGTGTATGCTTGGGCTGAGCTTGATCTATCCACGAGCTGAGGCTTTTCGTGGAGTTGAACTCCAAGTTATGACGTGTTTTGGGCGTTCAACTCTGGATCATGACGTGTTTCTGGCGTTTAACTCCAGACAGCAGCATGTACTTGGCGTTCAACGCCAAGTTACGTCGTCAATTTCTGAATAAAGTATGAACTATTATATATTGCTGGAAATCTCTGGATGTCTACTTTCCAACACCGTTGAGAGCGCGCCAATTGGAGTTCTGTAGCTCCAGAAAATCCATTTCGAGTGCAGGGAGGTCAGATTCCAACAGCATCAGCAGTCCTTTTGTCAGCCTTTTTCAGAGTTTTGCTCAAGTCCCTCAATTTCAGCCAGAATTTACCTGAAATCACAGAAAAACACACAAACTCATAGTAAAGTCCAGAAATGTGAATTTAACATAAAAACTAATGAAAACATCCCTAAAAGTAGCTCAAACTTACTAAAAACTATCTAAAAATAATGCCAAAAAGCGTATAAATTATCCGCTCATCACAACACCAAACTTAAATTGTTGCTTGTCCCCAAGCAACTGAAAATCAAATAGGATAAAAGAAGAGAATATACTATAAATTCCAGAATATCAATGAATATTAATTATAATTAGATGAGCGGGACTTGTAGCTTTTTGTTTCAGAATAGTTTTGGCATCTCACTTTTTCCTTTGAAGTTCAGAGTGATTGGCGTCTCTGGGAACTTAGAATTTTGGATAGTGTTATTGACTTTCCTAGTTAAGCATGTTTATTCTTGAACACAGCTACTTATGAGTCTTGGCCGTGGCCCTAAGCACTTTGTTTTCCAGTATTACCACCGGATACATAAATGCCACAGACACATAACTGGGTGAACCTTTTCAGATTGTGACTTAGCTTTGCTAGAGTCCCCAGTTAGAGGTGTCCAGAGCTCTTAAGCACACTCTTTTGCTTTGGATCACGACTTTAACCACTCAGTCTCAAGCTTTTCACTTGGACCTTCATGACACAAGCACATGGTTAGGGACAGCTTGATTTAGCCGCTTAGGCCTGGATTTAATTTCCTTGGGCCCTCCTATCCATTGATGCTCAAAGCCTTGGATCCTTTTTACCCTTGCCTTTTGGTTTTAAGGGCTATTGGCTTTTTCTGCTTGCTTTTTCTTTTTCTTTCTATTTTTTTTCGCCATTTTTTGTAAGCTTTTGCTTTTTCACTGCTTTTTCTTGCTTCAAGGATCAATTTCATGATTTTTTTCAAATCATCAATAACATTTCTCTTTGTTCATCATTCTTTCAAGAGCCAACAATTTTAACACTCATAAACAACAATATCAAAAGACATATGCACTGTTCAATCATTCATTCAGAAAACAAAAAGTATTGTCACCACATCAATATAATTAAATTAAATTCAAGGATGAATTCGAAATTCATGTACTTCTTGTTCTTTTGAATTAAAACATTTTTTTCATTTAAGAGAGGTAAAGCGTTAATGGATTTTATTCATAGCTTTAAGGCATGGTTACATACTAATGATTATGAAGTAGAGACACAAAACATAGATAAACACAATATTAAAAACTGAAAACAGAAAGAAATAAAGAACAAGGAATGAATCCACCTTTAGTGGCGTCTTCTTCTTGAAGGACCAACAATGTCCTTAAGCTCTTCTATGTCCCTTCCTTGCCTTTGTTGCTCCTCCCTCATTGCTCTTTGGTCTTCTCTTATTTCTTGGAGAATGATGGAGTGCTCATGATGTTCCACCCTTAATTGTTCCACATTGTGGCTCAAATCTTCTAAGGAGGTGTTGAGTTGCTCCCAATAGTTGTTGGGAGGAAAGTGCATCCCTTGAGGCATCTCAGGGATTTCTTGATGATGAGCTTCCTCATGCATCTCTTGAGAACCGTGCATGGTATCTCTTGCTTGCTCCATCCTCTTCTTGGTGATGGGCTTATCCTCTTCAATGGAGGTGTCTCCTTCTATGATAACTCCAGCTGAGTAACATAGATGGCAAATAAGGTGAGGAAAAGCTAGCCTTGCCATGGTGGAGGACTTATCGGCTATTTTGTAGAGTTCATTGGAGATGACCTCATGAACTTCTACTTCCTCTCCAATCATGATGCTATGAATCATTATGGCCCGATCCACAGTAACTTCAGATCGGTTGCTAGTAGGAATGATAGAGCGTTCAATGAACTCCAACCATCCTCTAACCACAGGCTTGAGATCCAGTCTTCTTAATTGAACTGGCTTGCCTTTGGAATCTATTCTCCATTGAGCTCCTTCCACACATATGTCCATAAGGACTTGGTCCAACCTTTGATTAAAGTTGACCCTTCTAGTGTAGGGACGTTCATCTCCTTGCATCATGGGCAAGTGAAACGCCAACCTCACATTTTCCGGACTAAAATCTAAGTATTTCCCCCGAACCATTGTGAGATAGTTCTTTGGATTCGGGTTCATACTTTGATCATGGTTCCTAGTGATCCATGCATTGGCATAGAACTCTTGAACCATTAAGATTCCGACTTGTTGCATGGGGTTGGTTAGGACTTCCCAACCTCTTCTTTGGATCTCATGTCGGATTTCCAGATACTCATTCTTTTTGAGCTTGAAAGGGACCTCGGGGATCACCTTCTTCTTTGCCACAACATCATAGAAGTGGTCTTGATGGCTCTTGGAGATGAATATTTCCATCTCCCATGACTCGGAGGTGGAAGCTTTTGTCTTCCCTTTTCCTTTTCTAGAGGATACTCCGGCCTTAGGTGCCATTGATGGTAATGGAAAAACAAAAAGCTTATGCTTTTACCACACCAAACTTAAAATATTGCTCGCCCTCGAGTAAGAAAAGAAAGAAGAGAAGAAGAAGAAGAAGAAATATGGTAGAGAGGGAGAGAGGTGGGTTCGGCTAAGTGGGAAAAGAGGGGTTTGTGTTGTGTGAAAATGAAGGAGAATGGAAGGGTATTTATAGGGAGGGGGAGGGTGTATGTTCGGCCTTTTTGGGTGGGAATGGGTGGGAAATTGATTTTGAATTTTATGAAGGTAGGTGGGGTTTATGGGGAAGAGTGGGTGATGTGAGTGGTGAAGGGGGTGATGGGGAAGAGGAATTGAGGTGATTGGTGAGGAGTGTTGGGATTTGTGACATGGGGAATACAAATCACAAAAATAGGATTAGGAGGTAAGGTGGAAATATAGTAGGTGGGAATCCTGTGGGGTCCACAGATCCTGAGGTGATCCTGTGGGGTCCACAGGATCTGAGGTGTCAAGGAATTCCATCCCTGCACCAAATAGGCATGTAAAATGCCTTTGCACACCATTCTAGCGTTTAAACGCCCATTGGTGCACGTTCTGGGCGTTCAACGCCCATTTAAAGCATGTTTCTGGCGTTAAACGCCAGTTTCATGCTTGTTACTGGCGTTCAGCGCCAGTTTTTCTTCTTTAGGCACATTTCTGGCGTTCAGCGCCAGAATGTTGCTTGTTTCTGGCGTTCAGCGCCAGAATGGTACTCTGTTCTGGCGTTGAACGCCGGCCAGATGCATCTTACTGGCGTTGAACGCCAGCCTGTGCGTCCTCCAGGGTGCGAAATTTTTTCTTCTGCTGTTTTTGATTCTATTTTTAATTTTTATGATTTTTTTCGTGACTCCACATGATCATGTACCTAATAAAACACAAAATAACAATAAAACAAAATAAAATAAAAATTAGATAAATAAAATTGGGTTGCCTCCCAACAAGCACTTCTTTAATGTCAATAGCTTGACAGTGGCTCTCATGGAGCCACAAGGTGATCAGGTCAATGCTGTGTAGTCCCAACACCAAACTTAGAGTTTGGATATGAGGTCTTAACACCAAACTTAGAGTTTGGTTGTGGCCTCACAACACCAAACTTAGAGTTTGACTGTGGGGGCTCTTCTTGACTCTGAATTGAGAGAAGCTCTTCATGCTTACTCTCTTTTGTCACAGAGGGATGGCCATGTGCCTTAAACACAAGGTTGTCCCCATTCAATTGAAGGACTAATTCACCTCTGTTGACATCTATCACAGCTCCTGCTGTGGCTAGAGAAGGTCTTCCAAGGATGATGCAATCATCCTCTTCCTTCCTAGTGTCTAAGATTATGAAATCAGTAGGGATGTAAAGGCCTTCAACCTTTACTAACACGTCCTCTACTAATCCATAAGCTTGTCTCAATGACTTGTCTGCCAATTGTAATGAGAACAAGGCAGGTTGTACCTCAATGATCCCCAGCTTCTCCATTACAGAGAGTGGCATAAGGTTTATCCCTGACCCTAGATCACATAGAGCCTTTTCAAAGGTCATGGTGCCTATGGTACAAGGTATTAAGAACTTGCCAGGATCTTGTTTCTTTTGAGGTAGAATTTGCTGAATCCAGGTATCCAGTTTACTAATAAGCAAGGGAGGTTCACTTTCCCAAGTCTCATTACCAAACAACTTGGCATTCAGCTTCATGATAGCTCCTAAGTATTGAGCAACTTGCTCTCCAGTTACATATTCATCCTCTTCAAAGGAAGAATAGTCTTCAGAGCTCATGAATGGAAGAAGGAGATTTAATGGAATCTCTATGGTCTCTATATGAGCCTTAGATTCCTTTGGATCCTTAATAGGAAACTCCTTCTTGCTTGAGGGACGTCCCAGGAGGTCTTTCTCACTAGGATTTTCGTCCTCCTCCTCCCTTGTGCATTCGGCCACATTGATCACATCAATGGCCTTGTACTCTCCTTTTGGATTCTCTTCTATGTTGCTTGGGAGAATATTGGGAGGAGTTTCAATAACTTTCTTACTCAGCTGGCCCACTTGTGCCTCCAGATTTCTAATGGAGGATCTTGTTTCATTCATGAAACTGAAAGCGGCCTTTGACAGATCAGAGACTATATTGGCTAAATTAGAAGTGTTTTGTTCAGAATTCTCTGTCTGTTGCTGAGAAGATGATGGATATGGCTTGCTATTGCTCAGCCTATTGCGTCCACCATTGTTAAAGCCTTGTTGAGGCTTTTATTGATCCTTCCATGAGAAATTTGGATGATTTCTCCATGATGAGTTATAGGTGTTTCCATAAGGTTCACCCATGTAATTAACCTCTGCCATGGTAGGGTTCTCAGGATCATAAGCTTCTTCAGAAGCTACCTCTCTAGTACTGTTGGATGCATGTTGCCATCCATTCAGATTTTGAGAGATCATATTGACCTGTTGAGTCAACACTTTGTTCTGAGCCAATATGGCATTCAAAGCATCAATTTCAAGAACTCCTTTCTTCTGAGGTACCCCATTATTCACAGAATTCCTCTCAGAAGTGTACATAAATTGGTTGTTTGCAACCATGTCAATGAGTTCTTGAGCCTCTTCAGGCATTTTCTTTAGGTGAATAGATCCACTTGCAGAATGATCCAATGACATTTTCGAAAATTCAGAGAGACCATAATAGAATATATCTAATATGGTCCATTCTGAAAACATGTCAGATGGACATCTTTTGGTCAGCTGCTTGTATCTTTCCCAAGCTTCATAGAGGGATTCACCATCTTTTTGTTTGAAGGTTTGAACATCCACTCTCAGCTTGCTCAGCTTTTGAGGAGGAAAGAATTTATCCAAGAAGGCTGTGACCAGCTTATCCCAGGAGTCCAGGCTATCCTTAGGTTGTGAATCCAACCATATTCTAGCTCTGTCTCTTACAGCAAAAGGGAAAAGTATGAGTCTGTAGACTTCAGGATCAACTCCATTCGTCTTTACAGTCTCACAGATCTGCAAGAACTCAGTTAAAAACTGATAAGGATCTTCAGACGGAAGTCCATAAAACTTGCAGTTTTGTTGCACTAAGGCAACTAGCTGAGGTTTCAGCTCAAAGTTATTGGCTCCAATGGCAGGAATGGAGATGCTTCTTCCATCAAACTTGGACGTTGGCTTTGTGAAGTCACCAAGCATTCTCCTTGCATTATTATTATTTTCGGCTGCCATCTCCTTCTCTTATTCGAAAATTTCTGAAAGGTTACCTTTAGAATAATTTAATTTAGCTTCTCTTAATTTCCTCTTCAGAGTCCTTTCAGGTTCTGGATCAATTTCAACAAGAGTGCCTTTTTCCCTGTTCCTGCTCATATGAAAGAGAAGAAAACAAGAAAAGAAAGAGGAGTCCTCTATGTCACAGTATAGAGATTCCTTTATGTTAGTAGAAGAAGAAAGGGGTAGAAGAATCCAAACACAAGGGATATAATAAGTTCGGATTTTTAGATGAAGAGAGGTGAAGAGAAATGTTAGCAATTAATTAATTAAATAGAAGAAGAAAAAAGAGGGGAATTTTCGAAAATAATTTGAAAAAGAAAAGGTTAGTAATTTCGAAAATTAGAGATAAAATATAATTAAAATTAAAACATGAAACAATTAATTAATTAAAAAGAATTTTTGAAAAGGAGAGAGGTATTTTCGAAAATTAGAGAGGGAAAAGTAGTTAGGTGGTTTTGAAAAAGATAAGAAACAAACAAAAAGTTAGCTAGTTGATTGACAAAGATATTAAAATCAAATTTGAAAAAGATAAGAAGATAAGAAGTTAGATAAGATATTTTGAAATCAAATTTTGAAAAAGATAAAATTTTTGAAAAAGGATAAGATAAAAGATAAAAAGATCTAATTTTTAAAATGACTTAACTAACAAGAAACTACAAGATAAGATTCTAGAACTTAAAGATTGAACCTTTCTTAACAAGAAAGTAACAAACTTCAAATTTTTGAACCAATCACATTAATTGTTAGCTAATTTTTGAAAATTAGATGTAAAGATAATAAAAAGCTTTTGAAAATATTTTGAAAAAGATTTTTGGAATTTTTGAAAAATAGAAAAACATGAAAAAGATATAATTTTTGAAAAAGATTTTGAAAAGATAAGATTTTTTTTAAAAAAAATTGAAATTTTGACTTGACTTGTGAGAAACAACTTATTTTGAAAATTTTTGACTAAGTCAACTCAAATTTTCGAAAATTATGAGAGAAATAAGGAAAAGATATTTTTTTGATTTTTGAATTTTTAATTATGAGAGAGAAAAACAACAAAAATACTCAATGCATGAAATTTTTAGATCAAAACAATGAATGCATGCAAGAATGCTATGAATGTCAAGATGAACACCAAGAACACTTTGAAGATCATGATGAACATCAAGAACATAATTTTGAAAAATTTTTGATGCAAAGAAAACATGCAAGACACCAAACTTAGAAATCTTTAATGCATGGAAAATATGAATGCAAAAGTGCACATGAAAAACAACAAACAACACAAAACAAGAAATCATCAAGATCAAACAAGAAGACTTGTCAAGAACAACTTGAAGATCATGAAGAACAATATGAATGCATGAGATTTTCGAAAAATGTAAGAAAAAATTTTTAAAGCATGCAATTGACACCAAACTTAAAAATTGACTCAAGACTCAAACAAGAACACAAAATATTTTTGATTTTTATGATTTTCTATTTTTTTTTTTTTGTATTTTTATTAATTTTTTTTCGAAAAACATGGTTAGAAAAACGAAAAAGAGAAGAAAAATTTTGAAAAAGATTTTTGAAAAGAAAATTACCTAATCTGAGCAACAAGATGAACCGTCAGTTGTCCATACTCGAAGAATCCCCGGCAACGGCGCCAAAAACTTGGTGGACGAAATTGTGATTCAATTGTTATTCCATTTTGCAAAATTCATTGCTTTTCATTCCCTGGTAATGGCGCCAAAAACATGATGCCAATACCATAGTTCACAACTCCGTTCAACTAACCAGCAAGTGTACTAGGTCGTCCAAGTAATAAACCTTACGTGAGTAAGGGTCGATCCCACAGAGATTGTTGGTATGAAGCAAGCTATGGTTACCTTGTAAATCTCAGTTAGGCAGACTAAATTGGTTTATAGGTTTTCGAAAATTAATAATAATTGGAAAATAAAAAGGGATAGAAATACTTATGTAAATCAATAGTGAGAATTTCAGATAGGTGTATGGAGATGATGTGCTCCTCTTGAAACTCTACTTCACTACTCACTCTTCCTTCAATCCTTCTTACTCCTTTCCATGGCAAGCTGTATGTAGGGCATCACCATCATCGGTGGCTACTTTCAATCCTCTCGGGAAAATGATCCTATGCGCTGTCACTGCACGGCTAATCGTCTGGAGGCATCACCCATGGTTGATGGCTACATCCCGTCCTCTCAGTGAAAACGTTCCTATGCTCTGTCACAGCACGGCTAATCATCTGTCGGTTCTCAATCAGGTTGGAATAGAATCCATTGATTCTTTTGCGTTTGTCACTAACGCCCAGCCTTCAGGAGTTTGAAGCTCGTCACAGTCATTCAATACCGGAATCCTACTCGGAATACCACAGACAAGGTTAGACTTTCCGGATTCCCAGGATCCTACTCGGAATACCACAAACAAGGTTAGACTTTCCGGATCCTCATGAATGCCGCTATCTATCTAGCTTATACCACGAAGATTCTGTTGGGAAATCTAAGAGATATGAGCCCGGCCTAAGGTAGAACGGAAGTGGTTGTCAATCACGCACGTTCATAGGTGAGAATGATGATGAGTGTCACGGATCATCACATTCATCAAAGTTAAGTGTAACGTATATCTTGGAATAAGAATAAGAGAGAATTGAATGAAAAGTAATAGTAATTGTATTGAGACTTGAGGTACAGCAGAGCTCCACACCCTTAATCTATGGTGTGCAGAAACTCCACTGTTGAAAATACATAAGTAAAAGGTTCAGGCATGGCCGAATGGCCAGCCCCCTTGAGTGATCAGGAGACCGAATAATCAAAGGCTAAACAGTCAAGAGATTAAACTGTCAAAAGATGTCTAATACAATAGTAACTTATCCTATTTATACTAGACTAGCTACTAGGGTTTACATGAGTAAGTAATTGATGCATAAATCCACTTCCGGGGCCCACTTGGTATATGCTTGGGCTGAGCTTGATCTATCCACGAGCTGAGGCTTTTCTTGGAGTTGAACTCCAAGTTATGACGTGTTTTGGGCGTTCAACTCAGGATCATGACGTTTTTCTGGCGTTTAACTCCAGACAGCAGCATGTACTTGGCGTTCAACGCCAAGTTACGTCGTCAATTTCCGAATAAAGTATGGACTATTATATATTGCTGGAAAGATCTGGATGTCTACTTTCCAACGCCGTTGAAAGCGCGCCAATTGGAGTTTCGTAGCTCCAGAAAATCCATTTCGAGTGCAGGGAGGTCAGATTCCAACAGCATCAGCAGTCCTTTTGTCAGCCTTTTTCAGAGTTTTGCTCAAGTCCCTCAATTTCAGCCAGAATTTACCTGAAATCACAGAAAAACACACAAACTCATAGTAAAGTCCAGAAATGTGAATTTAACATAAAAACTAATGAAAACATCCCTAAAAGTAGCTCAAACTTACTAAAAACTATCTAAAAACAATGCCAAAAAGCGTATAAATTATCCGCTCATCAACCCCTGAATTTTTTGAAAATTATATTTTGATCCCCTAAACTTTTAATATTTATATTTTGGCCCTCAACTTTTCATTAATTAACTTTCAACTCCAAACTTTTTGATAATTAAAATTTGACCCCAAATCCATCAAAAATCAAAGGTTTTCTTGTTCTTTAAGAAGTAAAAATGTTTTTCCAAAAATTCATCAGATTTTCACTTGATTTTGAGCTAGTTTTTCAATATTTTTGGTAACTAATTTTTACCCGATTTTCACCAAACCAAAGAGAAACATTTTAAGTCAATCAAACCTCCCAGGCTGGAAGCCCACTGTTTCATTAGCAACAACAAAAACCTTCAATAGCTTAACTTTCAAGCATTAAAACAACATGATTTCATGATTAAAGCAACTAGATCTAATTTTTCATCTCAAGAACACAACCAATCATTGATTAATTTACCAAACCTTACCTCCTTTGTAGCTGTCAAAAATTAAACCAAGAACAAACTTCCAAAGTACTTTTATGCTTAATTTAACATAAAAAAAACTTCAGAACCTTATGAACCATGGAAGCTGAAGCTTCATGGTGATGAAAATAAGGATTTTCTTACCTCAAAGCTATTGTAAATCACGTCCTCTTAAATCCTAAAGTGAGGGAATAAGAGATCCTAAAAGAAAACTTGAAGAAAACATAGTTATCATGGTTTTCCACCATGGCCGAAACCTTGAGGAGGAAGGAGCAGCCATCATACTTTAATTTACTCCATGAAAGTTGGCATAGAAATGAAAAGAAAAAAGAGGTGAGCACTTTGGTCAGATTAGATTTTTTATAGGAGTTTATTTTGGGAAAGAACAAAGGTTGAAACTTAGGTGTTCATGGAAGTTCTCATGGTTTCTCTCATGAGTTTCTAACTTGTAAGGATTATCTTAAAATTTGGTGCAAAAATATCTTAAAAAAGAATAATTACTAAAACTAGATGTATTAGAACATAAGTATTTTCTTACTTTGCTCTCAAAAAATCATAGCTTGGAGAAGAAGAAAAAAAGCATGTGGTGGCTGGTCCTGGGAGCGCCACGTGTTATAAGGTGATGACTTATCAAATTTTAATAATAAAATATCATTCGGAAGATAATTAATAAAACTAGATATATTAGATTACGCTACTAAAGGATAAGTATGAGCATTACTAGTATAAATGATACTAGTAACATGATAATCATGAAAATAAAAGATATATCATGAAGCATTAGCATTGCTAAGTTCATCTAAGAATGCTGGTATTATCCTTTACCAATAGATTTCTATATCAGTTATTGTATTACTAAACATAGATCAACAGTAATCACTGCAGAGGAGATAATAATAGAATATTTTGAATAAAATAATAATATATAAATATTATATTAATATAATTTTTATCTTGAAATTTAGAACCATCTCGTCAAAATGAGACTAACCACGAAAGTCAGATTTAGAAATTCGGACCCAAAGTGGCTCAAAAACGTAACTTTTTACGACTTGCCTGCTTAGATCAAGAAAGGTGTCTGGTGCAGTCAAGCTGCTAACTCAGGAGCTTGATGACACAATACCTGTGCAGCAGAGGTGCTTATTTGCACTATAATTCTTAAAAATTCCAAACAAATTTTGTTTGATCACAAAAAATCGCCATTTCTTCGGAGCTAGCCCGTTACATTCTACCATCCAAAAAGAAAATTTTGTCCTCATAATTTTAATTACCTTAAAATAGAAACGAATAGTCTGTCCTCATCTTGTCTTTCAGTTCCCATGTGTACTCTTGAGTTCCAGTTTGTCCCCATGCTACCTTAACTAATAGTACCGTCTTACCTCTTAGCTGTTTGTCACTTCGTTCCACGATCCTAGCTGGTAAAGCTTGATATATCAAGTCAGCTCGTAGCTGTACTGTCTCTGGTTGTAAAACATGACTTTCGTCAGGATTATATTTCTCGAGTTGTGAAACATGAAAAACATCATTAAGGTTTGACAGGTAAGGAGGGAGTGCTATTTGGTACGCTACTGGACCGACTCTTTTAAGAATTTAAAAAGGTCCTAAGTATCGTGGACTCAATTTCTTAGTTTTAAGGGCTCTACCTATTCCAGTTGTAGGAGTCACTCTTAAGAAAATATGGTCACCCTCGCTAAACTCTAAGGGCCTACGCCTAATATCTGCATAGCTCTTCTGTCGACTTTGAGCAATTTGAATCTTCTCTCGAATGTGCTTAACCTGCTCAGTAGTCTCTTGTACCAATTATGGCCTTAAAATCCCACCTTCCTCCTTGTCATACTAGCATAATGGTGATTGACATTTTCTTCCGTAGAAGGTTTCATACGGTGCCATCTCTATACTTTGTTGATAACTGTTGTTGTAAGCAAACTCAATCAATGGCAAATACTTGTCCCAGTTACCTACTGATTCATCACACAAGATCTCAACATATCTTCTAAGGTGTGAATCGTTCGTTCTTCCTGCCAATCAGTCTGTGGGTGATATGTTGTACTCAAATACAACTTTGTTCCAAAAGCTTTCTGTAGTGCTCTCCAAAATCTAGAAGTAAACCTCGGATCCCTGTCTGATACAATTGATGAAGTATCCCATGCAATTGTATTATCTTCTGAATGTACAATCGGGCACGTTTCTCCAAGGTATAGCTAATTTGAATTGATAGAAAATGCGCTGATGTCCAGCAGAAGTCCTTGGTAATCTAATGACAAAATCCATCGTGATCTCTTCCCACTTCCATTGTGGTATCTCCAGTGGCTGTAAGGTTCCTGGTGGTTTCTGGTGTTCTACCTTAATCTTCTAGCAAGTGAGACATTTCGAAACATATATAGCTACATCCTTCTTCATCCCCGGCTACCAGAACATCTTTTTCAAATCTTGGTACATTTTAGTCTTGCCAGGATGCATAGAAAACTTACTTTCATGAGCTTCTGTCAGAATATCCTTTCGCAAGTCCTTTTGAGCAGGTACACAAATTCTGCCCTTACATCTCCATATTCCTTCTTTATTTTGACGTACTTCTTTCGGTTGATCTGCTTTTATCCATGTTAACAATGCCAACATTCATGAATCCTGAGTCTGAGCTTGCTGAATGACTGTCTTAAAGGCCGTGATCATTTTTTTTCTTGATCATCATCCACAATATACCTAGATTCTTCCGACTTAAAATATCTGCGACTACATTCGCCTTTCCAGGATAACTTAACTTAAAGTCATAATCTTTCAAGAATTCCATCCATTGACGCTGTCTCATATTAAGGTCTTTCTATCAAAGATGTACTTTTCTATGGTCACCCTTTTTTTAAAAATCCGTGAGCATAGGTGTTTTTTTTTTTTTTTTTGCCACAGTAAAAAATCGTGATTATAGACCTTTTATAGTTACAGTTTTTTACCGTGACAAAAAAAATTGACCATAAATCTAAAATATTATAGTATATATATATATATATATATATATATATATATATATATATATATATATATATATATATATATAATTTATTTTCAGTTATAAGAAGCACTATTTATATAGATATTTAACTTTTTTTATTACATGGTTCTGACTCGATGAGTTTTCTTAGAAATAAATTAACTATAATTAAAAATTATTGGAGTAATATGTGAGTTTTCTTATCAAGATTATCCAACTGTTAACAAATTAAAATTAAATTATAAACACACAAAAAATATTTAAATGAGAATGTCGTTAAATCAGAAAATATGTTTTGTATAGAGCACATCCCCACATATGAGACGTTTTAAAGGTTTGAGTTGATTATTTAAAATAATTTTAGCTTTAGTTACAATAAATACCATATATCTATAAATACATAATATTGTAAAAGAATGAATCATAAAGTAACATACAATTATAAATAAAATAATTTTTTCCCAAAATTCAGTGGGACAAATACCCCCTCACGGCCTTACCAATGAACATGGGGTCCGTCCCAGCTGGCACCAATATACACCCAACAGGAATTAGTATAGTGCACACACATACCATTAAGTGAAAGGTGAAACGTTTCTATTTATGATGGTATCCATCGTCGTCATGGCAGCAAATTATTGGCACATCAAATTAGTTTCATGAAGGGCCAAATATACAATTACTTGATTGATGCTTATTGGTTTTGATTATATGAGTAGACATTTTTGTTCCGTTCATCAATTGAAAAGGCCAGGGTAAGTGTATTATCGGATTCCCTTATTAAGTTGTGTTTATTGAGGAAGCAGCAGCGGGTTCATGTTCTGGTCGAGGAGGAGGCAAAGATACGATGACGTGTGATGGCGAGCCACCTTGGTGCTGCGGTGGTAGGACTGGAGGATTGTTGAGAATGAACTTGGTGGTGGTGGGGATGATGGAGCATCTACATAGTGGGCATGTGGAGTTTGATCGAAGCCAGTTGTGTATGCATTCTATGTGAAACACATGCTTGCAATATGGAATCTGTAGAACCTCCTCTTTTACCTCAAATTCTCCAAGACATACACAGCATCTGTTCAATTCACAACACAAATTAACATAAATTGATTATGCATCCATCAAGTTATCATTCTTTAATTTTTACTTAAATTAAATGGACCAAATTAAAACACACCAAGTAAGGAAAAGTGAATACAAGAGGGACCATCATGAAAAAGAAATATCAAAAAATTCGTAAAGTGCAGTCCAGCATTTTCGCCACTACGCGAATTCAGACAGCATCTATCCTTGAAAATTTGGGCTCTTGCTAAGCAATAAGCGTTGACACGTGGCGGATTTGTTAATTATTTATTTTATTAATTCAATCCTGCTGAGTCATTTTTCAAATTGGCATTCTTTATAGAAGTTTGCACAAGAAAGTCGTTCTTGATATATTCGTTAATCTTTTTACCACCTCCTTTTTTCTTCCTGGAACGCTTTTTGCGAAAATAATGGATGTCATAAACGATTCTTAAAGCTTTCGAAGATTCTGCCGCTAATAACACATTTCAACTTTAGAAGAATATCATTCGTTTCAGAATAGCATTTTACGGAACACAAAGACGTGGTGCAGATTAGTTAAATGAAACTATACATCAATAACAACAACAATATGCGTGGAATGTAGGAATTCGGAACAGTTAAATGTGAAAACACATCAGATGTACATGAATCTGAGTCCAAACTCCAATAGGATAGAGATAGAATAGAAACCACTAGCTAGCAATAGCTACAGCTAAAATTCTCTTTCTTCCAAGGGTAAGAATAAGATACAATTAAACAAAAAACAAAGTGTGCGTGAGAAAATTAAAGAGAAAATACTTACAACGAGTCCCTCGATCTCAGTTCCTCATCAAATAAAATTCTTGGAAGTTTGTCCAGAAATTGCAGCGTCAGATCTAAACGGTATGGCTGTGAAACAACAACAAAGTATGTTAAAAAGGAAGACGTTAATACTATCTAGTTTACGTAATTAACAACAAAAGGCTAAATTTGTCTTTTAAAATTATGATATTTAGTAGTGAAAAACGTATATAATAATAAACAATGGATTAGTGTTTATTTAGTATATTCATGTTAAACTATTAAAAACCCTAACAGTAAAATAATATGTATGAAGACGAAGAATGCATGCGTGTTGAAAAAGGGAAGAAATAATGTTACTTACCGAAGAAGGATAAGGGTAGGGAGCAGTTTGAGGATCGGGAATTGTAGGAAGTAAGTGAAGGGGAGGAGAAGAGAGAGAGGAAGCCCTTCTCTTGAGGTAGAACAAGTAGAATAGGAGAACCAGAATTATGGAGAACAGTATTGGAATCGAGAAAATGAAGGCCTGGTACAGCTTTAACTGAAGCTCCTGAGGATACATATGTGGAGACGCCGTTGGAATTTCTGTTTGTGAAACACCCATCGTCACCAACAATAATACATATACATATAACAGTATGTATGTTATTGTTGATGTTACTTGTGTTTCAGTTAGAATGCATTTGACCACAAAAAGGACGACAGATATATAGATGCTAAAAACTGTTTCTTGACGAGTATAGGAGAGGTGTATGTGTATATGATGATGATGTTAATAGCACGCTACATATTCCATCTTTTTTTTTTTTTTTTGAAATGATGGGAACAAGGGCAGGGTATGATGAACCCTCCACTAACATAAATATATTCACATCTCTTGCTCTCTGATCATTCTCTTTCTTTCTTTGTCATTATCCACTGCACACACTACTTTGAACCACCTGAGCGAGTGACTGAGAACTGAGAACTAAACTTATTGTGGATTTGAACTCTGAACCTTCTTTTTAATACTAGTTAATTGATAGGCAAATTTTGATTTGACGCTACTAATTAATATATAGTATAGTATTATTTCTCATGCCTTTCGTAAGTGATGATTTATTCAGTGATCATTGAAACGATAATGGTAACCTTTTTAGATTTTATTCTTCTTCAATCAGGGTGACGAAAATGACACATTTGCCACTACATATCCTTTTGTCAACACAAATATGATGGGAGGACAAATTCTTAGTTTCTTTTTTCCTTCTTTCTTTTTTTCTCATATATATTTTAGATTTTTCTTCGGCTCATTGTACTAATTAGTGGGCTAAATATATGCCTCAACCAAAGTCCAACAACAGTTTTTTCGCATTGAAAGAGATTCCACGAGGAAAAGGACAGGGTGTATCCTTCTCCTCTTTTGTTAGTTACCTATGAAAAAGTTTTCGTCCATGTTTGTTCCGTGGTTTATACTTTATACTTTATAGACCTGGACATTTAAAATTTACAAATAACTCAGACCAAAAAAGAAAAAAACAAAACAAATATCCATTATTTCAGTGAATTATACAGTTATTTACTATGACAGTGTCTCGAATTATCTCTTTTAGTGATAATAAAAATTAAAACCAAACTTACCAAACAAATTAGACAAAGATTTAACTCAAATTATATAAATCAACATGTGTTCTATATTAAGGAAATAGCTATGAGAAGAAATATCTTGGACCATGAAAGATCAGGAGAAACTCTTATTTTTTTTCAATCTCAATGCTATTTCAAGGTTGCATTTGCCACCGTTCCTACATGCCTACCTACCTAGCTTGGTGTAACTTTTACTTCTCTCTAATATTGTAAAAGAACACATGCATTTTGAAACTAAGGAAGAGACGTGGAGCTAAGTAGATGTATATATATATATACTCTGATCATGATCACTATTGTTGGTGGAATATGAAGCAACTAAGCTCTTTCGCTCAAAGTGGGTTTGGGATCAAATCTCAAACAGCTCCATTACATCAGATTCTCTGTCCCAGTGGGTACGAATAAAGAAGTTTATCGTCTTGCACCTTTTCTTCAATTATATTTTATATATACATATATAAGCAAAGTGCTTCAACTTGCTCATTGTGACCTATTACCTAGAACTAGCTGATTGGATGTTACTATGGTAGTAAATCCTTAAGGTAGCACTCAAATCAGTGATTCTGAATTTAAATATTACGATTGAAAATAGTTTTTCATCTCAAAAGAAAGCAAGTTGCTATCAAGAGATCTTCCTCTTATACAATGGAAAAGTTAAAATGTAAAAGTAACTTACTTGTAAAGCAAACAACGAGACATCGAAGGGGCGTTGGAAGAAAAAGAGATTTAGGGTCATAGTGGACGTTAACAGGGTTGTCCACCAATGACTAGGAGGGCTATCAAGTATTACTAAATATATTATACTATAATGATGCAACTCTGGACTTCCAACAACATGAGCGTGATACTGATAGGCATAAAACTTGATGGCTTCTTGAGCCTTAACTATACCATAATCATCATTCCAACTTATGTTCAACAACTTTCCCAATTGAATGATGTTTCTATCTGATAATAACAGCATACCAGTGTCCAAATACCTATTTTTAGAAAACAGAATACTCTAGTATCT
Organism: Arachis hypogaea; assembly: GCF_003086295.3. NCBI lineage: Eukaryota > Viridiplantae > Streptophyta > Magnoliopsida > Fabales > Fabaceae > Arachis > Arachis hypogaea. The sequence goes on along the minus strand of NC_092038.1, from coordinate 72,156,276 downwards.
TTTTAATTATTGAATTAAATTTACCTACCGATCAGTGCAAAATCACAGCACTTTTTTCATCATACATACTAAAAACCTGCATGATTTGAATACAATTAAGCCAGCAGATGTACAGATGATTGAAATGTACAAACATTAACTCGGTCCTGTCCAGCATTGAACACTAATATTGCTAGTTATGCAGTGAATTGAAGCAGATAAAAGAAAAAAACTGAGGAGCAAATACACATACGACAAGAAAGGGGCTACAAGAAAAAGCCATAAGATATTGCACTTTTGTGCCTTGTGTCAAGATAAAGAAAAGGGTTTTGCAGATTAAGGAATAAAGAGAAAAGGAGTCACAGACAGACCTTTTTCATTCCAGTAAATGACATGGAATTCATAAGAGTTTGAATATAAAATCCGAAATAGTTTTATAACTCTACATATGTTGTAAGTGAATTCGACCATATTAAAAAAATACAAGAATCCAAATGAAAATGAGAAAAAAAAAAAGATAAAGAGTGACATTTTATGGTGAGTAACTAATATTTCCTTTTCCTAATTTTGAAAGTGGATGAACGGATGACATTGTCATCAGCGAGGAGTGTGTCCTCAAGAATGGTAATGGATTCAGGCTTGGTGAAGTAGGTGAAGAGAAGATAGATACCATCCAAGTAAGTGTTGGACTCTCCAGCTCTGTTTTTCCTCCTTATGCTATATGCAAGTGGAATTACTCCTCTGTTAAATACTTCCACATACATGGCACCCCCAGCAACAAGCAGCTGCAAATACACCCATCAATTTCAGTCAACTCCCATCTTAGCTTAGTCCTTACCATTTCTAAATTCAAATGTGAATGATAAAGGAACTTTCAGCTAAAACATAAGCATGTAGCACAAAGGGTTAGGATATAAATACCTCCTCGTACTTCTGGGTGAGTGAAAGTCTCTCATCCTCGGACATGTCAGGCCTCAAAACCGCCATAGTTTCGTATTGCCTGAGTCCGGGTGGGCACTGGGGTTCCTCCTTAGGTTCGGTAGCTGTAAAGCCAGGCCCGGGAGTGATGGGGTCGTCCTCGGACCCGAATCCAGCGCCTTCGAAGAACGAGCCAGAGAAGTCGAGGGTTTGGGCTCTGAGAGGGAACCCGGATAATTGGGTTCTCTTTTGGAGAAAGGGAGGCTTGTGTGAAGGAGATAGGGAAGTGGAGAGAGAGTTGGAGGGGGGGCATAGTAGAATGGACAGAGAAATAGAGGACGCCATTGTTGCTTGGCTGCTTGCACTCTCTGTAGAGACAGAGTGCTGAACTGAAATGATGTGGTGTGGTGGGAATGAGATTATACTTTACCCACAAAAACAGATAAGGCAAATCCGAATTCTGCCAACGCCTAGGGCCCGGTTAACGGGTTGGCCCAAACATTAAAGTGTTATTTTGATGTTTTCTTGTATAAAAAGTAGCGCTGGCAATTCATGCCCTATCCGCGGATACCCAATTCGGTCCAATCCGTTTGGGTAGGGTAGACTACCCTATTCGTAGTGGGTAGGGTAGAGTACAGTCTGGGTTTAGTGTATACCCTACCCTACCTTACTCGTATCTCATATATAACACGTGTGTACCCTACCCTACCCTACTCGTACCTAATATATAACACATATTTTATAAAAAAAATTTTATATAGTGAAGGAAGTGAAAATTGAACCCACAACCTCTCTTATGTAATAACTTATAATAAGTGAACAACCACTAAACTAGTTAGTTAATTTAATAATTTAAAGCATTAATTTTTTATTTTTTATGTTATTAATACGTATAAAATTTGAAATAATTGAATTTTATATTTATTTTGAAAAAAATTTGATATTTCTGCAGGTAGGGTAAGGTAGAATAGGATTTAGAATTTTAGAGTGTGGGTAGGATTAGGATTTAGAGATTCTCAACCCACGGATAAGGTAGGATAGAATTTTAATAAAATTTTCAACCCACAAGATTAGGGTAGGGTCACCCTACCCTACCCATTGTCAGCCCTAATAAAAAGTATTAATTACTACAATAACCATTTTTATTTCAAAAACTAATGTAAACACATTCTAAAACCTTTGTTTTTTTCTTTTTTGTTTTGTTTTGTCTTGATCAAATAAAAGATCAGAATCTGAGGAATGTTATTATATAATCTAATCCATTTTGCTAAACTTATCAATTCATGTTTAATTTTTTTTCATATTATTTTCTAATATTTATATATCTTAAGTATATAATCTAACTTTATAACCCCAAATATTAATATCAAGCATGGATTTTGGGGGGATTAAGTGAAATTTTGTCCCTTGACTTTATATTATAGTCCGTAAAACAGATAGTGCATGGAAATTACCAGACCATGTTTGAACTAGTTCAACTGATTTTACTGACTATCAAATAAAAGGTAGACATCAATTCTAGCTATTTTCAATTCTCTTATAACGATAAGCGATGGAAGAGTGGTTTAGTCCTGCCTTCCTTATCCACCCCACCGTTCCACCAATTAGCTGAAAAACCAATGCCTACCTTGCACACCTGCATGCATGTAAAGGACATGGTAAAACACAAAATGTGTCTAGTATAGCGATTTCCTATAAAAGAAAAAGATAATAATAAGACTAGACCCATGCTGCAAGAAGCATTACCTGTTAAAATCCAAGGTCAAAGCTTGGGAACGATTCATCCTTAGGACTTTCACTTTCATTGATGATGACGTGATCACTCGAAGTCTATATGAATAAGCCAACATCAGCGGGATACAAATATAACTCAAAAAGCAATATTTTAAAATTGAGACAGCTGAATATATGACCAGGCAAGGCAAGGCATTGCTATCGGAAATAATGGCACATGAAAAAAAAATGCAAAGCAATCAAAGAAAACAGACCTGTTGGGGCATTATTTTGGCACTCCCTGTTAAGCAGAGTCAACTAAGAGTTACTTAAGATATTATTATAACGCATAGTTACTGAGAATTTAGTCAAAATTTGCAAGCTCCATTTGACTTGCCTTTAGAAAACGAAGAATCGAGGGATTTCACAGTCCCAGTTGATCCGCAGTCCACAGTATGGAGGCATGACCCATGGCTTGATTGGCCACCTATAGAAATCTAATATAATCACATGAACAGGCCCTGAGAAGCACGCTAGCATCTAGTTATGTTTACTATCTAACCTATGACGGAGCTCTCCTGAGGCGTAGGATATTGTAAAATGGACAATATTTGATTGGCTGCACATATACCAGAAATCAGTCACATTCAGGTCCTTAAGTTGATAAAGAAAAACCCTCTAAAATGCATCCTCCTTGCAGATAAGAGTCACGCCAAAGGCAACCATTAAGTACGAACCATCACGTAAAGCCTTAACTGGTAAGACTGTCCTCTCTGACTTCATATCTTCTTTCCCTGGAAAGAGACAGTTCATGCTTGCAACTTGCTCAATACAAGACTTACTTGGAGGTTGTCCTGCAATGTTATACACAAGGACAAGGTCAATATAGCAGTGAATAGCCGGGAACATATAATCCTTATTAAGTATTAACTATCTTTCCTGAAAGTATATAGAAGGAGGCTATGTTAGTATTTGCAATCCACTTCTGAGATATACAGATACTTGTTAATCTATAGTTCTTTCAGGAAAAGCAAACTAAATACTAGAAAAAAAGAAATTTGACCTGAATGAGCAGAAAATGTAGGCAATGGACAAGAAAACCTAACATAATGTGACAAAGGGTGTAAAATGAGAAGGAAAAAAAAAGAGGGAGGGGGTATAGATAGTAAATTCAAAAACGTTCAGATGAAACTTCTAAATGTTGTCATAACTACATACTTGAAACCTCTAATTATTCAAGAACTAACCTTTAGAAACAGGTAGATTGACCTTGAGAAGGTCATTTTGTCCATGTCTTAGTATTCTTCTCTGAACAACAGTATTACTATCAGTCTCTTGCTCATTCATCGGAGATTGATGGCTTCCGTCAGGTTCTCCAACTTCAACTAAATGTCCATCAAACTTTAATGATTCACCGGATCTTACAACTTCATCTTTCTTTAGGAACCTTCGTTCTAAAGGTCTTTTGCTTAAATCATATAAAACAACCTGAAAAAAATAATTGAAACTATGCCAAGCTTAAAAACAGAACATAAGACATCAACTAAAGTTTTTTCAGGATGATAACAGACAAATCGATGACACATAAAAGACACTTATGGTCTTCTGGAGATAACAAGGAATCCACATCAAGTGCAAAAATTAACCTGCCTCCCACGAGATCCACAAAATTCAAGTTCCAAAAAACCATCATGATACTTCTTGGCCTTTTTTGTTAATTGTGCTGTATATAGGACCTGCCATTCTAAATTGAAAAGAAATATAAAGCTGAATAATGAAACCACACAGGAACAAATAAAACAAATGCATAGGGGACTAGATGGCAAAAATTAAATAAGTACAGTAAGAAAGTAGAAACAATTTCATGGTAAATATATGCAAATGGCATACTGCAGATTAGAGCTGCAAAGAGTAAGAACAATGGGAAAAAAAGGTAGTACGGCATCTTAAAAAAGAGCTGAGCAAATATAAAACTTTGTCAAATCACAAAAATTGTTAACTAACCCCTTTTTCCAACAGCTAAATTGGTTTCATTATCAAGAGAAATATGCCGCCTGTCCACCTTCTCTGTGCTATCAACATTAGTTAAATTCTCTCCTTTAGCACTACAATCTGGTTTCTTATTTCCTTGACACTCACCAATGTCGATCAAATATGCATCAAACGAAACTGATTCACCAGGTCTAATCACATCATCTTTCCTTAAGAACCTGCTGTCTAAGAGTTTCCTGCTTTCATCAAACAGCATAATCTAAAATAGAGACACAGACAGCAGGATTGCAGGAGTAAGCATTCATTAAAGAAAAAGGGTTAATTATGTATTTACTAACTGATTTTTTTTATGTATACAAGAAATATGGGTTTAAAAGTCAACCTGTCCTCCACGAGACCCATGGATAACTAGCCGTAAAAATCCATCATGGTACTTCTTTGCTTTCTGAGTTAGATGTGTAGTGTATAGCACCTGCCACTCTAATTGGAAACAGAAATTTTGGATTGTTTGGATATAAAAAAAAAAAAAAAAAAAAAAAAAAAAAAAAAAAAGAAAAATGGAAAATTACTTTCACATACGCAAGACAGAACTACGAAGTATGTAAACTGAAAATTATTTGATGACAGACTAACCTGTTGAGCTAGGTTTTGTTGTTTCCGAACTGATCTCTGGTGACCCATACTTCAACAGCTCTCTCTTCTTAAATTCTGCAATGTTTAATACACCATTTTATAACTACAAATCTACAATGCAGCTCAAACAAGAAACTATTGCTAACCAACTGACGTGGTTGCAAGGTCCATCGCAGCATATCTTAAAAGATAAACCAACCACTTTCAAATTTTAACATCTTCAATTACTTAAAATAAAAACGAACCAAAAAGTCAATCTACGGAATTAACATATATGCAATAAAAGATTAAATAAATAAGCTTGGCATTATGAACCTTTGATAAGTCGTTGAGATGGACTGAGAGGCTTCCGTGTTTGTGCAGTGTTCCCATTCGCATTGATTTTGGTGTTCGTAACGGTAGGAGTCCTGAATATTATTGAAGCAGTCTTGTGTTTTGTAGGAAGCTTGGGGTCAGAATGGGGCTTGTTGTGTGGCCGGCCCTCAGGATCGCCAATGTCGACAAGGTAGCCATTGAACTCCAAAGTCTCACCAGAGGCAACGGTTTCCTCTGTCTTCAAGATCCTGCACACCAAGAGTTTCTCGAACTCATCGTAAAGCGCCACCTGCACAGCGAATTAATTGCGCCTGATTGGATTTGAAATTGAAGGGTAGATAAGAGAAAAAGAGGTGGGATGGAGACCTTGTTGGTGGAGATTTGGAGGTGAAGGAATCCATCGAGGTAGAGCTTGCGTTTCTGTTTGATGTGCTTTGTGTAAGTCACCGACCATCGTTTCGACTCTTCCATTCTACTCTATTCTCCCCTCAAACCAAAAGCGCAGAATAGAATGAGTTAGGAAATTCCAAATGTAAAGAGCGCGGGAACTGTGACTACGACTGAAGCCCGACAAATGGTTGAGTTTTTTAGTGGGAAGCCCAATAAAAGGGTTGATCTACTGTACGGAGAGGTCCGGCCCAAACCGAGACGGCTTAGCTTGCTTGTTTCGGTGCAGTAATGGAGTGGAAGTTCTGTGCTTCGCAGTTTAAGGAACCTCCCTGGCTCCCTCAAACCCCTCAGATAGGATGCTAGTCTGTTAGCGCTAATCGATTAGTTATTTTTACCTTACCTAGACACAATGGGTATCATTACTTACTTGAATGCACTGTTGAGAAGCAATTCTCTGTCTTGCTTTTTATCTTTAATTTAGCCTCTACCCTTGGTGGTTTTCACTTGCCTTTTAAACTTTCCCCTGTTCTAATCAGTTGATTACTATTATTATTGGGTTGTATTACAGTGGGCCTCTCAATTCTATTCTTCGGAAAAAGGCTCTTCATTGCAAAAAGTTGAAGGATATTTTTTTTTTATCTTTGTTAATTACCAATTAGGTAATACTTGTGCAAAGAGGCATTGAACAGGGGTATTTTCAGACTTTCATCGTTAACTTCCATAAGCATACACTTAATTTCTTGGTACTTGCATGTGTGTGACGACTCCCTCGGAAGCTAGAGTACACACTGGTTACATATTAATTTTCGCCCAAAAGATAGAGGGCATACAACAGCGGAAAGAGAAAAAATAAAATAAAAAGTGGAATAATGACGATAACGATAATAATCAGCATCAGCATGATTTATAATTGATCACGATGAATAATTAGGCTTGGATTCTTGGCCGCCATCACGAACCTCCACCTGCGAAAGGTTCACCTCCCCGTTGGCTTTCCTTGCTGCTAATTGCTGCTTGGTTGACTTATAATACGTGGCATAGAGAATAAGCTGCGCCGCCGATAGCAATGTGCCAAGTCCATTTGGTACCTGTCAATAAGATTGATCCAGTTCATTAACTGGTGGCATAGAAATGAAACAAAGAAAAGAGGGGCTTGTATTTACAGTCATGAATGGATCGAAACGAATGAGAGCATAAGTGGTCCAAGCCACACCGTTCCCAAAGGACGCCAGAGAGATGGAAAGGGGCATGTATTCAACGCTTTTGGTCTTGACCACCAGTTTCTGGAATGGAATAATGGAATGGCATGAGTATAGCGTAGAGTGGTTGTTTTGGATGGTAAGGTGTATAGTTAGTACTTACCATAACGGCCAAGGGGGAAGCATACATCAAAATGTTGAAGACAATGCATGTGGATCCGACAAGCTGAGAGCGTCTGTTGAGGTTGTGAAGCAGGGTTAACGTGATGAGGGAGAGAACCGTAATGAAAATGAGTTCCACCATGAGCCACATGAAAACCTTGAGCCTCTTGCTGCGTTCGCAGTACATCAAGAAAAGGGTGATGTAGATGATCTCGATCACGCAACCTGAGCCGTTGATGGTCACGACCAGCAGGCTGTGTGGGTGCACCATAGGTAGCCCGTAGAGGGTCCAAACCATGCAGTTCGCTAACGTCGCTAGGTATGGCGCAGGAGAATACTGCTCCACCGAACCTCTCTTCCATATAGCGACAAAAGTTGGTCTGTTACATTACATATGCAATGCTTTTTCATTCAAAATGGCCCAACAACACATGCATCGTGCATACAAGGACAACGCAAATCCTAACAATCTTTGCGTAATGCTTTAATTTGCTTAGCCCCAAATTTTAATTTAATTTATGCATGCTTTTGACATTTAACATACATACGGTAAGGTACGGTAACTTGAAAGTAGAAGATCGTATCATCTTTCAGCAAAAATATCCATAAACTCTTCCCCTCCCCCCACCAGTACACCACACAAAAAAAAAAAATTAATCAACTCAAGTGATCTCCCCACCCCTCTCACAACTCCCAATATATATATAGTAAGTAGTCTTAAAGACTTAGAAGTAACTTGTAGTTGTACCAACAGTATCTAAGAAAGACTCTATTGTTCAAGTGAAGTAAATAAAGATTTATCTTTATCTAACCAAAGTAATTAAGTACTTAAAATTGGTTAATTACTATACAATCAAATTAAATATCAATGAAACCCGTTAAATCTTAAAATCCAATGATAGAACAGCACAAGCAATACTAATTAATTAAGTGTTTTGCATCATCCTAATTAAGACATTTGTTTCCCTTTTATTCTAGGAAAATCAGATGAAGATGAAAATTAACAAAAATATGACCTCATAACAAAGGATAGTTAAGAATGAAGGCCAAATATATTAAACTTACACTGGGGACAAGAACAGGAAGGCAGAAATTATGTTTCCTGAGGAAGACAAAAGAAAGTAATTAAGATCAATGATGATGTAGTAGACAGAATTAAAGTAACTAATTAATTAGAGTGCTTGAGAGAGACCTAAGATGCCGACAACAGTTCTTGCAATTTCTGCTGAAGCTGCTGCAGTCATGGCTGGTGGTAGCTGAATAATGAGAACAGAGATCGAAGTGATCAGCAATTAGCAGAGGGTGGTACCTTGAAGAAGAGGATGAAACTACAATAAAACGTTAAATCGAGTTGAGTTTGGTGTTATCCAAATTAATCTGGTTGGGTCATGTCATCGGCATGATTTATTAGCCTAAGTGAGTGTTTGCTCTCTCCTAACTTATAGTGCCCAAAACCTTACTCATTCACCAGCTATATATACACATACAATATATATTCACATACAAAAAGCGGTCGATTAAATTTCCGAGACACTCTCAGTGGTTCTAGTTACAATGATACTATAATTGTACACACAACAGTACAGTATTCATTTCCCCCCGTTACGTGTCCCATTCCTTCCTATAAACAATATCGAAGATATCACATCCCAAATTAGTGATGGACTCCTATTACTTAACCAACGCATGTAAACAAAAACAACTTAGGAAACTCTCGAGTCTTGAATACAGTAAGAGCACAAAACTAATATTATAATGAGAAAAGTTTAACGGAAAATATAATTTATTATTTTTAACTATTAATTTAATTTTTTTAATTTAATAATTTAATAATATATTTTTAATTTATATTTTAAATATTATTGATTAACTATTAATTAAAGAAAAATTATTAATTTTTTAGTATTTTTTAATTATAATAGGCAATTCAATAATATTTGGGAGACCATAAAAAATAGCACAAACTTATCTTATTTAATATTTATTAATTATCGTTAAAATTAATAAATGTTAAATAGGATAAATTTAAGTTGTTTGTACTGATTTTTTATTATTTCTTTTATATTACTGTAGTCAATTTCAGATAATATTATATTAAATTATCAAATAAGTTTAAGCTCATTAATAGAAAAACTTTTATTGAGTTTGAATTTTAGATTTTTTTTTTCTTGTGTTGAATGTGATCTTTAAATATTAGATGTGTAATATTAATTATCAATATCTTTTCTTCTTTTAATTAATTTGTTAACCAATTTCATGAGTCTTTACAATTAGTCAAGCTAACAACAGAGAGAAAGGATCGAGTTCTTTGAAAATTTGAAAAATAGGTGTTTATTCAACTAATTTTTTTGTGCAGATTTTGCAGAAAAAATATTTGCAGTGAATATAAATTATAGCTTCCCTAGTAATATCACTACAAAAAAAAAAACGTTGAATACCATTAAATGTACCGATAGATTTAGCAAGAGTAGCTATTGATGAATTTAACTACATATTTTTCAATGGCTACAAGTGTAAATTCGTCCCAAAAAAATTTTGCTATTGGATTCCATATAATCCGTCCCTATTTCCAACGGTAATAAAAGGCACAAAAATTTATTTTATAAGCACCAATTTACCGAGAGATTTATTGTCAAAAATTTCCGACGATAATGTGAATTAATAAAATGCAGCATTTTGGACAATTACCAGTACATTACCGTCGAATTTATACGTTAATAAATTCGATGGTAAAATTGAATGAAATTCGAATTTAGAAATCATTTTCCCCCACTTCTGTAACTTCACCCTCTTCTCACTCCTTCTCTCTCACATTGGTTCTCCCTCTCCTCTCCCATTCTCACCAGAGATCTAGACATCACTGCTGCTGTCTCGTGGGTCGTCATTGCTGCCAGGTGCCAGATGTCGCCATCGTTGTCTCAGGTTCTATCTCCATGTTGTTGCCTCGTGAGCCGTCGCTGCTACTAGGTTCCAGCCGTCGCGGTTGCTGTCGGGCTCCAGCCGTCACTCTTGTTGCCTTAGGTTCTTCCTCCAAGTTAGTGCGAGTTTTTTCTATTCTTCAATTTGTCAATTTTTAGGTTTAGGTTTATTTAATTTTTTTGAATTTTATATGTATTATATATATTTTTTATTAATTTTGTATTTGATTTTTTTGTTTTAAAATATAAATTTGTTTGAAATTTTAATTATTTTTAAAATTTTTATTTTAAATTTTGTGTTTAAATTCTTTTTTATTTTTTTAATTTACTAGTAGGATATTTCAATTTTAAAATTGATGTTTAAAATTTGTAATTTTTTAAAAATTTGTGTTTAAAATTCATGTTTTTATTTAGATTTATTAAGGTTAAGTCAATCAATTTAGGTAGTTAACTAGCGTTAACTTTGTTTAGTAATTAGATTATTTCAAGTGAATTAGGTTTTGTATTTTAAATTAATATATTTGTATGAATTAAATATTATGTAAGTTAAATGACTTTTTGAATTAGTTTCACTTAGTAAATTTATCAAGTCGTCTTTTATTACTAGGACTATTATTTTGTTTGAGATCCATTGGAGTTCGCTTCTTTCATAGTTTCTGTAGTTATATTTTGTTGGTTGTTCGTGCAGTGCTCAAATTGGTTTATTCTCTATCTCTAAATATAATGAATTGTTTGAATTTTATGTCTGACTTACTTTTTCTAAAATAGAGTTTTAGGATGGATGTAGGAGAAAGTTGCCTAGTGACGCCTTCTCGAAACCCTTGTTTACTAAAAAATTATGGAGTAATAAGGAATTGTGACTAGAACAACTAGAAATTGATGTTTGCTTGAATGGGTGATTGTTTTAATTAATGCTTGCAATTGTTTCCTATGTGAAAATTTGATAAAAAATTTTTGTTGAAATCTTTGAGTTAAAGGAAAATTCTGTCGAATTTTCTTTTAAACCCTTGTTTTGTTTGTAAAAAAATAAAAATTAGATTTGGAGAAGGCTTCTAATTATAGATGAAATTCTATCAAAATTTTTAAAAAAATCTAAATATAATTGAATGATGAAATTAAAAACAAGTCTTTTTCGAGACATGATATAACAAAAATGAAAGACACAGCAAAATTTAAATCGAATTTGAAGTTCATAGATTTGTTCAAATTTGATTTAAACTACTAAAATAAGAAATCTAATCAGAACTAAATTTGAATTTATTTTTGATATGCTCCAAAATGTAGCTCTTCCTACTTCTTCTATCTTAAGTAATTTTTGAATCTGAACTAATTTCAACTAACTTTGTTAGAAGCGGTTTAGATTTAGAAAACTCTTCCTACTTGATTTTTTGAATTTGAACTAATACCAAGTAACGTTGTTAGAGGTGGTTTAGATTTAGAAAACTCTACATGTATGCAAGCATTAGTTGTTTATATTGAGGTGTCCGTATAGTAGGATTTGAGTTGTAGGTTGTGATTTGGATTAGAGCCACTGATTTTTGAAGTATCTTTGAATTTTATCTTATTATGTTCCTGCAGTCCTACCCAGTTGCTGTATTATTTGGGGCTAATCATAAAGGGCTTTTGCGTGTAAATTCTTTTGTTTTATGGTTTTGTGCAAATATTTTTGTTACCATATTAATTTTGTGACTGGTGTTAATTGGTATGCTCTTTATAGACATGACGACAAGCATAGGTGTCACGAATCGGCCTCGTAATTTGGATAGAAGGAGGGCGTCTACTGGTATTCCTTGAGCTTCTCAGCCATCACCCTCTATTCTGACTACCCCTGGGACTTCATAGGTAATGGGTGCACAGGATTACCTGTTCATCATAGTCCCTAACCCCAACTACGTGGCTCCTTCTGCTGCGCTAACCCCGCCACCTGGAAGTCACCTAGCTACTTCACTATAGTGGACTCCTTCACCACCTCCATTCATTTAGCAACCCACTACTTCAACTACGACACCACCTCCTCGTACATAACTTGAGTGCCACCTCTTGGTTTCCTTCTTTTCTTCATATGTAGCTTGGAAAAAAAGAGAACGAGAGAAAAAGGTTGAAAATTCCATAGTCGGCAATTTTCTAATGTTCGATCTTTTGGTTCTAAAACTCCAACGAAGAATCTAAACTAATTAAAGTGTCGTCTCTTCCTCCTCTTCACAATCGTACTAGATTTGTCAACGTGAGAAACTTTTTCCTGAGCTTGTGAATAAAGATTTGGTTATATATATATATATATATATATATATATATGTCAATTTTTATTAAAAAATAAAAAAAACTAGGAAGAAAGCGAGCTAGAAATCGTCGAGAGAATTGGTTTTTATAAGCTAACATGATGAGGTAAGGTTTGGTAAATTTATTATAAACAAAATGTGTTTTGATGCTGAATTATGGCTAAATGTCTGAGGTTTGAAACTGAATGTTTTCATGACATTTTGACAGATTCTGGTGAATGAATTTTTGGGAGCTGGGCGCTCTCTCTCTTTAGCAACTTTGGGCGCTGGGCGCCCTTCATGGGACCTCACCTGGGCATTGGGCGCCCAATCATGAAATATATGTATATGAGCGATGGGCGCCCAATCATATACATGCTCGAAGGCGTTGGGTGTATGATGATTGGACTTTTGTGTGGTCTAGAATTTCACAAATGAATTCTCGTTGCAAGTATAGTTTCTAAACCAACAATAATCCTTTCATACAAACATTTGTTTGTCACAAGTACAAACCCCTAAAAATAATAACCGAAGTATTCAAACCTCAGGTCGTTCTCCCTAGGAATTGCAATAAAGTATTCTTGTTATTGGTTATGAAGTATGTTTGGGGTTTTTGAGATAATAGACAAGAAATATAAATGGCAAAGGAAATAAACTAACAACTAACAAAGCTCTTGGCAATGTATGAGAACTAGAAGTCCTATCCTAGTTATCCTTATCAATTGTGATGAGAATTGTTCATTGCTCCCACTTGGTTAACCCCTAACCATGGAGGAGAGTCAAGTGGATGAATTAACTTGATTCCACAAGTCCTAGCCAATTCTTAAGGAAAGACTAGGTTTAGTGGCCTTCAAGTCAATTAGCAATCTCTAATTATCAATCAATAAGAGAGTTTGATAACTCAAGTGTCACTAATTGCTCTACCTAGACCAAGAGGAACAAAATCTAACTCATAACTAGAAGAAACATTTCAACAAACACATAGAAGGCAATAAAGGCAAACATTATTAATTGCAAGAATTAAAGGAATCTACAACTACAAGAGCAAGAGATCAACAATAGAAAAGCAAAATAATTATGAAACAACAAAGAACTTATCAATTACATTGAGAAGAAATGTAGATCTACAAGAGAATTCATAAAGCAAAAGGAAAATTGAAGCAAGAGAAGAAGTAGATCTAGATCTAAGAGATTAACCTAAACCTAATCCTAATTCTAGAGAGAAGAGAGAGCTTCTCTCTCTAGAAACTAACTTTCTCTCCAAAACTAAAACTAAAACTAAACTAATGTGTAAAGTGATTCTAATGTGTTGACTCTCCCTCGAATTCTGCCTGAAATAGCCTCAAAAATGAGTTGGATCTGGGCTTGGGAAGCCAGAATTCGCCCCCAGCGTTTTGCCTTTAAGTGAGTCACGTGCGAGCATCGACGCGTACGCGCAATATACGCATACGCGTCACTTGACAATTTTCTATTCACGCGTACGCGTCATGTATGCATATGTGTCGCCATGCAACGTCACTTCTATGCGTGCGCGTTAGCTGCACTTGCGCGTCGATGAGTTCATCCCAAATCCTTAATTTTTCATGGTTTCTCCGCTTACATACTTTTCTTCTTCATCCCTTTGATCCATTCCTAGCCTTTCCATCCTGAATTCACTAACAAACATATCAAGGCATCTAGTGGAATCAAAGGTGAATTAATATTGACACATTAAAAGTCTAAAAAGCATGTTTTCATTCTTAAGCACAAATTAGGAGACAATCATGAAACCATGCTATTTCCTTGGATAAATGTGGGTAAAAGGTCATAAAATCCTCCAAAGTAAGCACAAGATAAACCCTAAAAATGGGGTTTATCAACCTCCCCACACTTAAACTATAACATGTCCTCATGCTAAATCAAGAATGAAACGAAGGGTGTCGACATTTATTCAATGCAAATTGACTAAATGTTATCTATCTACATGCAACTATCTAAATTAATGAAATTGCTCGGTCAAAACAAATTAATTCCCAAGAGAACATTGATGAGCGGATAATTTGTACGCTTTTTGGCATTGTTTTTAGTATGTTTTTAGTATGTTTTAGTTAGTTTTTAGTATATTTTTATTAGTTTTTAGTTAAAATTCACTTTTCTGGACTTTACTATGAGTTTGTGTGTTTTTTTGTGATTTCAGGTATTTTCTGGCTGAAATTGAGGGACTTGAGCAAAAATCTGATTCAGAGACTAAAAAGAACTGCAGATGCTGTTGGATTCTGACCTCCCTGCACTCGAAGTGGATTTTCTGGAGCTACAGAAGCCCAATTCGCGCTCTCTCAACGGCGTTGAAAAGTAGACATCCTGGGCTTTCCAGCAATATATGATAGTCCATATTTTTCCCAAGATTTGATGGCCCAAACCGGCGTTCAAAGTCACCATCAGAATTCCCAGCGTTAAACGCCGGAACTGGCACCAAAGTGGGAGTTAAACGCCCAAACTGGCACAAAAGCTGGCGTTTAACTCCAAGAAGAGTCCCTACACGAAAATGCTTCAATGCTCAGCCCAAGCACACACCAAGTGGGCCCGGAAGTGGATTTTTATGTCATTTACTCATCTCTGTAAACCCTAGGCTACTAGTTCTCTATAAGTAGGACCTTTTACTATTGTATTTTCATCTTTTGATCATGTTTTTATGATTGAACCCTCTTTGGGAGGCTGGCCATTCGGCCATTCCTAGACCTTGTTCTTATGTACTTTCAACGGTGGAGTTTCTACACACCATAGATTAAGGTGTGGAGCTCTGCTGTACCTCGAGTATTAATGCAATTACTATTGTTCTTCTATTCAATTCAACTTATTCTTGTTCTAAGATATCACTTGTTCTTCAACTTGATGAATGTGATGATCCGTGACACTCATCATCATTCTCACCTATGAACGTGTGTCTGACAACCACCTCCGTTCTACCTTAGATTGAGTGGATATCTCTTGGATCCCTTAATCGGAATCTTCGTGGTATAAGCTAGAATTGATGGCGGCATTCAAGAGAATCCGGAAGGTCTAAACCTTGTCTGTGATATTCTGAGTAGGATTCAATGATTGAATGACTGTGACGAGCTTCAAACTCACGATTGTGGGATCGACCCTTACTCGCGTAAGGTTTATTACTTGGACGACCCAATGCACTTGCTGGTTAGTTGTGCGAAGTTGTGATAAAGAGTTGAGATTGCAATTGAGCGTACCATGTTGATGGCGCCATTGATGATCACAATTTCGCCCACCAAACATACATAAGCTTAAGGGCTAAAGCGATAGTAATCAAATCAAATCCACAATTGAATTGAGTTATTAAATATTTTTACAAACTTGCAAGAAAAGATAATTCTAGGTGGAGACATGTAATTAAGCAATCGAACCCTCACCGGATGTGTTTACACTCTATTCGCTCAAGTATTTAGGGTTGATTCACTCAATTCTCCCCTAATCATGCTTTCCAAAATTTGTTTTTCATCTAACAATCAACAATTATTTCATGCATGCATACATTCATCATGAAGTCTTTTCATAGGTTGTAATGGGGCTAGGGTCAAGGTAGGATATATATTTGGTTAAGTGGACTTGAGATTTGAATCTTTGATAAGCTTAGACTTCCCACTTAACCTATGACAACCTATACAATTAAGTGCTAACCTAACTACCCATTCTTAACTTTTTCACATACTCATGCATTCTCTTTTTTATCACAACTCATATGCATTGACTTTATTGAACTTTTCTTTGGGGAATTTTGTCCCCTTTTTATTCTTTATTTTTTTCTTTTTCCTTTTTTTTCTATTTTTTTCTTTCTTTTTCTTTTCTTTTCTTTTCCACTTTTTTTATTTTTGTTTTTCTCATATTTTTTTTCTTTCTTGCGAGCAATATACAAGAACATCAATGCATAGGGTTTAACCTTTGATTAATACATGAGTATGTACACAATTCCCAATATTTACAACAAAAACAAAAAACACCCTTTTATCCCAACTAATATCCCAAGTTTCCCACACTTGAATGATACACACACTCACTAGCCTAAGCTAATCAAAGATCCAAATAAAGGACATTTATTATTTTTCGCTTCAAGGCTTGTAATGCGCTAAATTAAGAATAAAGTGGGTTAATCATAGGCTCAAAATTGGCTAACAATGGAGGATAAAAGGTAGGCTATTTGGGTAAGTGAGCTAATGAAATAATGGCCTCAATCATATAAATGCATGAATACAAGAAATAATGGACATAGAGAATCAAACAAATCAAGGATTACAATCATAGAAGGAGAACAATGCACACAAGAATGGAAATAAGTGGTTATAGGATGTAACCACACAATTTGGCTCAAATCTCACAAGCTTGTGTTCTTAGCTCAAAAACATGATCCACAATGTATATATAATTCAAGCAAGTTCTATAAAAAGTTTTTCACTCAAATCAATTGAGCTGCCCTATAGATAAAATCCTTGAAAATTTTCATTATTCTGACTAAGTTTATTGTGTATATATATGCAAAATAAGAAAATATAACAAAAATCCTAAAAGACCTAAAATGAAAATGCGAAAGTGTTGGGATTAGAAACTTGTCAGCCAAAAGCGTCGACTGGTCGAACGACCTCCCCACACTTAAAAGTTTGCACCATCCTTGGTGCACTGAAATTGCACCATCGTCGGTGTACTCAAAGATGAGCAAGGGGGTACGGCGACTCTCCGAGTTGCTACCTTCAGCTGGTAGGTCAACTGGTTGCTGCGTGTTCTTTTTCACTTCTGTTTTTGCTTAAAATGATTCATCCTGCAAATAGAAAACAAGATAAGAAGGCAAGTTGACACAAAAGCAAAGAAGCATAAATTGTTGGGATGAGGTAAAGCACTAGAATGGAGTGAGTGAATTGGTGTGACATTAATGAATATAAGTGTGTGGTTCTAGATTGTGTGTGGTTTAGAGCACATACTAGCATGAAAAGAACTGTCACAATTACACAAAAAGGAACATGCACTTCACTCATTCTAGTGGGCTTGAGATGCTTTTAACTCATGGGTTGAAATAACCAAACAAGCAATAATGAAGTATGAAAGCATTCAAGCCAAAACATATAGATGCATATAATCAATAAGCACAATGCATTATGATAAATGCACAACATCCATCAAGAAATTGCCTAATCAAAGAAAAGAATTTAAATCACATGGTGGCCAAATCATGTAATTCGTAAAGATCTAACATGCTTGAAGGCAATTCTCAATCACTTGGTATGAAAAGATGTCAAATCATGAAAAACTCAAAATCAAGTAACAAAATATAACCTCAACAATGGAATCCAACAATGGATATTAACAACAATGATGTTAAAATAACATCTTATCAATGATTAGCAGCAATGAATAGTAAACAAGATTAACAATCCAACACTTAGTATGAAAAAGAGAAAATGAAATAAAAATTAAACTAACTAAGCAATTAATTAACTAACTAACTAAAAGAAATGGTTATGGATGGTGTTCGGAAGTATTGGATGAGGGGTAGCAGAAGGGAAGAAGAAAAGAGAAGGAAAGAAATGGAAAGAAGATGAGAAAAAAAGAGTGTTGAGAAAACGTGATCCACGCGTACGCGTACATGACGCGTGCGCGTGGGTGGTCGCAAAATGGAGGTAACGCGTACACGTAGAGTACACGTACGCATGGGTTGTGCTAGAAAGAATCGATGCATACGCGGGGTGTACGCGTACGCATAGGTTGGTTTGTGCTAGAGGCACAATGTTCGCGCAGCACAGGCACAACTCTCAGGTCAATGTATGGAGGAGTGAAACTTCTCAATCCACGCGTACGCGTGGGTGACGTGTGCACATGGATGGTCGAAAATGCTTGGGGCACGCGTACGCGTGTATGGCGCGTACGCGTGGGTTGGTGTTCTGTTTTTCAAAATTTTTCATGTTTTTGCACCAAACCAAGCATTCCAGACCTCCAAATAGCTACCAGAACACCATAAAACCTTATTCAACTCACTAAACTACCAAATATACTCAACTAATCAAACAAAACATGAAGTTAAACCTATTCTTACCAATATTTACAAAAGAGAAAAATGAAAAGAATTTACCATGGTGGGGTGTCTCCCACCTAGCACTTTTGTTTATTGTCCTTATGTTGGACTTATGGGGAGCTCCTCATCAAGGTGGCTTGTGCTTGTACTCATCTTGGAACTCCCACTAATGCTTGATTTTCCATTGTGCCCCAAGATTTCTCATGAGTCGCACCAAGTCTTGATGGAGTTCTTCACAAGCTTGGGGCTCCCAAAGTTGATCCTCTTCTTGTAACCCGGGATCCCACACTTTATTTTCACACCCGTCTTGAAGTTTATCATTATTAGTCCATCCGGGCGGCAAGCAAGATGAATTCTCAATGAAGTTTCCAAACAACTTTTTAGACCCACTCAATTTGGTTCTACACCAACCATTACTATTCAACTTTGAGCATGCAACCATCATGAACTTAGAGTGATGTTTCCAACCACTACACAACTCTCCCCTACTCTTGACTCCACAAAGAGTTCTAAGTTGACCATTGGTGGGCGAAATCGTGATTCATTCTTTTCACTTCAACAATCCAAGGTAATGGCTCCAAAGACTTGGTGCACAGAACCATGGTCCAAAATTAACTTCACAATCTCGCTCAACTAACCAGCAAGTGCACTGGGTCGTCCAAGTAATACCTTACGTGAGTAAGGGTCGATCCCACGGAGATTGTTGGTATGAAGCAAGCTATGGTCACCTTGTAAATCTCAGTTAGGCAGATTAAAAGGTTTTGGGTTTCGAAAATTAATAATAAAAAGAAAATAAAAGGGATAGAAATACTTATGTAAATTAATAGTGGGAATTTCAGATAAGTGTATGGAGATGCTGTGCTCCTCTTGAATCTCTACTTTCCTATTACAGTCATCCAATCCTTCCTACTCCTTTTCATGGCAAGCTGTATGTAGGGCATCACCGTTGTCAATGACTGCATCCCATCCTCTCAGTGAAAACGTTCCTATGCTCTGTCACAGCACGGCTAATCATCTGTCGGTTCTCAATCAGGTTGGAATAGAATCCCTTGATTCTTTTGCGCTTGTCATCACGCCCAGCCTTCAGGAGTTTGAAGCTCGTCACAGTCATTCAATCCCAGAATCCTACTTGGAATACCACAGACAAGGTTTAGACCTTCCGGATCCTCATGAATGCCGCCATCTATCTAGCTTATACCACGAAGATTCTGTTGGGGAATCTAAGAGATATGCGCCCGGCCTAAAGTAGAACGGAAGTGGTTGTCAGTCACACGCGTTCATAGGTGAGAATGATGATGAGTGTCATGGATCATCACATTCATCAAGGTGAAGTGCAACGTATATCTTGGATTAAGAATAAAATTGATTTGGATAGAAAATAATAGTAATTGCATTGAAACTTGAGGTACAGCAGAGCTCCACACCCTTAATCTATGGTGTGCAGAAACTCCACTGTTGAAAATACATAAGTGAAAGGTTCTGGCATGGCCGAATGGCCAGCCCCCATGATCTGAGAACTAATCGTCCCAAGATGTCTAATACACTAGTAAAAGGTCCTATTTATAATAAACTAGCTACTAGGGTTTACATGAGTAAGTAATTGATGCATAAATCCACTTCCGGGGCCCACTTGGTGTATGTTTGGGCTGAGCTTGATCTATCCACGAGCTGAGGCTTTTCGTGGAGTTGAACTCCAAGTTATGACGTGTTTTGGGCGTTCAACTCTGGATCATGACGTGTTTCTGGCGTTTAACTCCAGACAGCAGCATGTACTTGGCGTTCAACGCCAAGTTACGTCGTCAATTTCTGAATAAAGTATGAACTATTATATATTGCTGGAAAGCTCTGGATGTCTAATTTCCAACGCCGTTGAGAGCGCGCCATTTGGAGTTCTGTAGCACCAGAAAATCTATTTTGAGTGCAGGGAGGTCAGATTCCAACAGCATCAGCAGTCCTTTTGTCAGCCTTTTTCAGAGTTTTGCTCAAGTCCCTCAATTTCAGCCAGAAATTACTTGAAATCACAGAAAAACACACAAACTCATAGTAAAGTCCAGAAATGTGAATTTAACATAAAAACTAATGAAAACATCCCTAAAAGTAGCTTGAACTTACTAAAAACTACCTAAAAACAATGCCAAAAAGCGTATAAATTATCCGCTCATCACAACAGCAAACTTAAATTGTTGCTTGTCCCCAAGCAACTGAAAATCAAATAGGATAAAAGAAGAGAATATACTATAAATTCCAAAATATCAATGAATATTAATTATAATTAGATGAGCGGGACTTGTAGCTTTTTGCTTCTGAACAGTTTTGGCATCTCACTTTTTCGTTTGAAGTTCAGAGTGATTGGCGTCTCTGGGAACTTAGAATTTTGGATAGTGTTATTGACTTTCCTAGTTAAGCATATTGATTCTTGAACACAGCTACTTATGAGTCTTGGCCGTGGCCCTAAGCATTTTGTTTTCCAGTATTACCACCGGATACATAAATGCCACAGACACATAACTGGGTGAACCTTTTCAGATTGTGACTTAGCTTTGCTAGAGTCCCCAGTTAGAGGTGTCCAGAGCTCTTAAGCACACTCTTTTGCTTTGGATCACGACTTTAACCACTCAGTCTCAAGCTTTTCACTTGGACCTTCATGACACAAGCACATGGTTAGGGACAGCTTGATTTAGCCGCTTAGGCCTGGATTTAATTTCCTTGGGCCCTCCTATCCATTGATGCTCAAAGCCTTGGATCCTTTTTACCCTTGCCTTTTGGTTTTAAGGGCTATTGGCTTTTTCTGCTTGCTTTTTCTCTTTTTTTTTTCAAAATATTTTTTTTTCGTCAATTATTTTTCTTTATTTATTTATTTATTTTTGCCATTCACTGCTTTTTCTTGCTTCAAGAATCAAATTCATGATTTTTCAGATTGTCAATAACATTTCTCCTTGTTCATCATTCTTTCAAGAGCCAACAATTTTAACATTCATAAACAACAAGATCAAAAATATGCACTGTTCAAGCATTCATTCAGAAAACAAAAAGTATTGTCACCACATCAATATAATTAAATTAAATTCAAGGATAAATTCGAAATTCATGTACTTCTTGTTCTTTTGAATTAAAACATTTTTCATTTAAGAGAGGTGAAGGATTAATGGATTTTATTCATAGCTTTAAAACATAGTTACTACATCCTAATGATCATAAAGTAGAGACACAAAACATAGATAGACATGAAGGATAAAAACCGAAAAAACAGGGAAAATAAGAACAAGGAATGAGTCCACCTGAGTGAGGGTGGCACCTTCTTGAAGGTCCAATGGTGCTTTTTGAGCTCCTTTATGTCTCTTCCTTGCTTCTGTTGCATGATCCCTAGTGATTTTGGTGTTCTTATCCTTAGTTGCTTCCAATAATTATGTGGAGGAACATGTATCCCCTGAGGTATCTCAGGGATTTCTTGATTTGCAGTCAAATATTCTACCACTGAGCTATAGACCCTTTAGATGAGTCTTTCCATCTCCCATGACTCAGAGGTGGAAGCTTCTGTCTTTTTCCTTGTTCCTGCTCATATAGGGAAGAAGAGAACAAGAAAAGAAAGAGGAATCCTCTATGTCACAGTATAGAGATTCCTTTATGTTAGTAGAAGAAGAAAGGGAAGAAGAGTGAAGAAGAATGGGTAAGGATAGAGGTGGTGATTTGAGATGAAGAGAAGTGAAGAGAAGTGTTAGTAAATAAATAAATAAATAGAAGAAGAGGAGAGATAGAAAATTTTCGAAAATAATTTTAAAAAAGTGGTTAGTGATTTTCGAAAATTAAAGATAATATATAATTAAAATTAAAATTTAAAACAATTAATTAATTAAAAAGAATTTTTGAAAAAGGGATGAGATATTTTCGAAAATTAGAGAGGGAAAAGTAGTTAGGTGGTTTTGAAAAAGATAAGAAACAAACAAAAAGTTAATTAGTTGGTTGAAAAAGATATTAAAATCAAATTTGAAAAGATAAGAGGATAAGAAGTTAGAAAAGATATTTTAAAATCAAATTTTTGAAAAAGATAAAATTTTGAAAAAGATATGATATAAAAGATATGATAAAAATATATGATAAAAAGATATGATTTTTGAAAAGATAAGATTTGAAAAGATATTTTTGAAAAGATATTATTGAAGTTAGTTTTGAAAAGATTTGAATTTTAAAATCACAATTAATGACTTGACTCACAAGAAATCACAAGATATGATTCTAGAACTTAAAGTTTGAATCTTTCTTAACAAGAAAGTAACAAACTTGAAATTTTTGAATCAAAACATTAATTTTTGATGCAATTTTCGAAAATATGATGTAAAGATAAGAAAAAGATTTTGAAAAAGATTTTTGAAATTTTTGAAAATGATGAAAAAATGGAAAAGATATGATTTTTGAAAAAGATTTTAAAAAGATAAGATTTAAAAAGATAAGATATTTTTTTATTTTTGAATTTTTTTTGATGAGAGAGAAAAACACTAAAAACACTCAATGCATGAAAATTTTGGATCAAAACACATGATGCATGCAAGAACACTATGAATGTCAAGATGAACACCAAGAACACTTTGAAGATCATGATGAACATCAAGAACATATTTTTGAAAAATTTTCAAGAAAAGAAAACATGCAAGACACCAAACTTAGAAATTTTTCATTTTAGACTCTATGAATGCAAGAATGCATATGAAAAACACCATACAACACAAAACAAGAAAATATGAAGATCAAACAAGAAAGTTCATCAAGAACAACTTGAAGATCATGATAAACACTATGAATGCATGAATTTTTCGAAAATTTTATGCAAGAAAAAGATGAACATGCAATTGACACCAAACTTATGACTTGACACAAGACTCAAACAAAAAACACAAAATATTTTTGATTTTTATGATTTTCTAATTTTTTTGTATTTTATTTGATTTTTTTCGTAAAATATATAGGAAAAATAAAATAAGAAATTCAAAAATTTTTAATATGAATTCCAGGAATCTTCGCAATGTTAGTTTAAAGCTCCAGTCCAGGAATTAGACATGGCTTAATAGCCAGCCAAGCTTTTGTGAAAGCCCCGATCCAAAACACTAGACATGGCCAATGGCCAGCCAAGCTTTAGCATACAGCCAATAATCAAATTAGCTTGCCTCTATGAAGATGGTTTTGAAGCCTCAGTCCAAAAGAATTTAGACATGGCTTTACAGCCAGCCAGGCTTCAACATGCTTCATGAAACTCTAGAATGCATATTAAAAATGTTTTTGAATAATTTTCGAAAATAGGGAGAAGATTTTGAAAAGATTTTAGAAATTTTTTTTAATAAAATAAAAATTACCTAATCTTAGCAACAAGATGAACTGTCAGTTGTCCATACTCGAACAATCCCCGGCAACGGCGCCAAAAACTTGGTGGGCGAAATCGTTATTCATTCTTTTCACTTCAACAATCCAAGGTAATGGCTCCAAAGACTTGGTGCACAGAACCATGGTCCAAAATTAACTTCACAGTCTCGCTCAACTAACCAGCAAGTGCACTGGTCGTCCAAGTAATACCTTACGTGAGTAAGGGTCGATCCCACGGAGATTGTTGGTATGAAGCAAGCTATGGTCACCTTGTAAATCTCAGTTAGGCAGATTAAAAGGTTTTGGGTTTCGAAAATTAATAATAAAAAGAAAATAAAAGGGATAGAAATACTTATGTAAATTAATAATGGGAATTTCAGATAAGTGTATGGAGATGCTGTGCTCCTCTTGAATCTCTACTTTCCTATTATAGTCATCCAATCCTTCCTACTCCTTTCCATGGCAAGCTGTACGTAGGGCATCACCGTTGTCAATGGCTACATCCCATCCTCTCAGTGAAAACGTTCCTATGCTCTGTCACAGCACGGCTAATCATCTGTCGGTTCTCAATCAGGTTGGAATAGAATCCCTTGATTCTTTTGCGCTTGTCATCACGCCCAGCCTTCAGGAGTTTGAAACTCGTCACAGTCATTCAATCCCAGAATCCTACTTGGAATACCACAGACAAGGTTTAGACCTTCCGGATCCTCATGAATGCCGCCATCTATCTAGCTTATACCACGAAGATTCTGTTGGGGAATCTAAGAGATATGCGCCCGGCCTAAAGTAGAACGGAAGTGGTTGTCAGTCACACGCGTTCATAGGTGAGAATGATGATGAGTGTCATGGATCATCACATTCATCAAGGTGAAGTGCAACGTATATCTTGGATTAAGAATAAAATTGATTTGGATAGAAAATAATAGTAATTGCATTGAAACTTGAGGTACAGCAGAGCTCCACACCCTTAATCTATGGTGTGCAGAAACTCCACTGTTGAAAATACATAAGTGAAAGGTTCTGGCATAGCCGAATGGCCAGCCCCCATGATCTGAGAACTAATCGTCCCAAGATGTCTAATACACTAGTAAAAGGTCCTATTTATAATAAACTAGCTACTAGGGTTTACATGAGTAAGTAATTGATGCATAAATCCACTTTCGGGGCCCACTTGGTGTATGTTTGGGCTGAGCTTGATCTATCCACGAGCTGAGGCTTTTCGTGGAGTTGAACTCCAAGTTATGACGTGTTTTGGGCGTTCAACTCTGGATCATGACGTGTTTCTGGCGTTTAACTCCAGACAGCAGCATGTACTTGGCGTTCAACGCCAAGTTACGTCGTCAATTTCTGAATAAAGTATGAACTATTATATATTGCTGGAAAGCTCTGGATGTCTACTTTCCAACGCCGTTGAGAGCGCGCCATTTGGAGTTTTATAGCTCCAGAAAATCCATTTTGAGTGCAGGGAGGTCAGATTCCAACAGCATCAGCAGTCCTTTTGTCAGCCTTTTTCAGAGTTTTGCTCAAGTCCCTCAATTTCAGCCAGAAATTACCTGAAATCACAGAAAAACACACAAACTCATAGTAAAGTCCAGAAATATGAATTTAACATAAAAACTAATGAAAACATCCCTAAAAGTAGCTTGAACTTACTAAAAACTACCTAAAAACAATGCCAAAAAGCGTATAAATTATCCGCTCATCAACCATCATTTTCAATCAAACCATATTCAAGTGAGAAAGTAAAGCTTAGAGATAAGAATTTTACCCACTTGAATATTGTGTAGGATGGTAATTTGGAAAGGGATGGTCCTAATGATCTTGCAAGTGCCACTCCCTTGAGCTCTTCTTTGACTACCTCCACCTCTTTACAAACGTCTTCAATTTTAATCCTTTGCTCATCAATTTCATCGAACTCTTCTCCATCACTCAAATCATAAATGGGAGGATGAGAGAAATTTACTTCCACATTGCTTTCTATCTCCTTGGAAGAAGGTTCTTCAAGTTCAAAGGATTCACCACCAAGAAGATTGGATGCATGATCTTCATCTCCAAGGGAACTCAATCCTTGTTTCATTCCTTCCAAGTCTTCATTCAAGGGTTGTTTTGGAGGTTGTGCACTCTCCTCCTCAAAATCAAATTCAATCTTCTTGGAGGACTTCTCTATGATTTTAGCTTCCCATGGAGGTTTCGCATCTCCTAAGTCTTCAACCACTTCTTTCTCTTCTTCAATAATCGTAGGTTCCTCCAATTGTTCTAAAACAAAGCAACATTTCTCATTTTTCACCGGAGTTTTCAATCTGTCCTTCATGCTATGCTCTTCAATTGATTCTCCACATGTGGCCACGTGAGTGCTTTGAGTGTTAAAGCATTGGAAGGCTAAAGTAGTTACTACCATGGTCAAGGAAGTCATAAATTCCATTATCTCCCTTTACATTTCTCTTTGCCCTTGAAGTAGCAAAGTGAGAGAGTCATCCATTGGGGTTTGGGGTGGATAAGAGGGTTTATCATTTTGGAGGAAAGGTTTATCATAGGAAGGTGGTTCTTCTTGGTGGAAATATGGAGGTGGTGCATGTAAAAGGTATGGATCTTGGGAGTATTGATGTTGGAATTGTGGTGGCTCTATGGATTTCCTTATATAATGGTCACAAGGATGAGGTGAGGGTGATTGGTCATATGATGGATGAGGGTCATAGGAGGGGGTTTGGTAAAACGGGGCTTGTGAGTATGGTTGAGGGCTATGTTGAGGAGGTGGTCCATAGGCATGTGGTGGTGATTGGTGACATGTACAACAAGGACTACCACATCCATTAGATTGGTATGCATTAGGATTGGAGTTATACCTATATGAGACCGAAAGAGGTTGTTGCCAAGAAGGTTGTTCATAAGCTTGTGGTACTTCCCACCTTTGGTTGTCCCATCCTTGATGCATGTCTTCATTGTAATCTCCATTTCCTACAACATAATCGTTACCAAACTCATAGCCAAAGTGAGAATTCATGATGAAAATAGAAAATAAGAAACAAAAGCTAATAAGAAGTAATGAAAAAAGTCCTAAAACTAGCAAAAACTAACAAGTAATCCAAAAATCAATCTATTCACAATATTCACATATATACAATAACCAGTAACACAACACTATTGCAACTTCCCCGGCAACGGCGCCATTTTGATGAAAGATTTTATGTCGGTATAGAAATTATCGATAAATCCAATCGTGAGTATAGTCTAACCAACATGCAAATTTCACATCAAATAATTCTAAAATCTACAACCGAGAGTATTATTCCCGAGTCAATTAGCAATCTAAATTCCTAAGGAAAGACTAGGTTTAGTGGCCTTCAAGTCAATTAGCAATCTCTAATTATCAATCAATAAGAGAGTTTGATAACTCAAGTGTAACTAATTGCTCTACCTAGGCCAAGAGGAACAAAATCTAACTCATAACTAGAAGAAACATTTTAACAAACACATAGAAGGCAATAAAGGAAAACATTATTAATTGCAAGAATTAGAGGAATCTACAACTACAAGAGCAAGAGATCAACAACAAAAAGGCAAAACAATTATGAAACAACAAAGAACTTACCAATTGCATTGAGAAGAAATGTAGATCTACAAGAGAATTCATAAAGCAAAAGGAAAATTGAAGCAAGAGAAGAAGTAGATCTAGATCTAAGAGATTAACCTAAACATAATCCTAATTCTAGAGAGGAGAGAGCTCTTCTCTCTAGAAACTAACTTTCCCTCCAAAACTAAAACTAAAACTAAACTAATGTGTAAAGTGATTCTAATGTGTTGACTCTCCCTTGAATTCTGCTTGAAATAGCCTAAAAAATGAGTTGGATCTGGACCTGGGAAGCCCAGAATTTGCCGCCAGCATTTTACCTTTAAGTGAGTCACGTCCGAGCATCGACGCGTACGCGCCATGTATGCGTACGCATCACTTGACAATTTCCTATCCACACGTACGCGTCATGTACGCATACGCGTCGCCATGCGACGTCACTTCTGCACGTGTGCGTCAGCTTCACTTGCGCGTCAATGAGTTCATCCCAAATCCTTGATTTTCCATGATTTCTCCACTTGCATGATTTTCCTCTTCATCCCTTTGATCCATTCCTAGCCTTTCCATCCTGAATTCACTAACAAACATATCAAGGCATCTAGTGGAATCAAAGGTGAATTAATATTGACACAATAAAGGTCTAAAAAGCATGTTTTCACACTTAAGCACAAATTAGGAGACAATCATGAAATCATGCTATTTCATTGGATAAATGTGGGTAAAAGGTCATAAAATCCTCCAAAGTAAGCACAAGATAAACCTTAAAAATGGGGTTTATCAATGTAACAACCTAATTTCCAGTATGGCATGCTCATACCGAAACATCGAGTGTTACCAACTTGAAACTACACTGACAGTGTTATTAATAATATCAAGCCTGTAATTGGGTTAACCAAACTCAATTTTTATAAAAAAACCTTTCTTAAAGAAAATAAAATTGCAATCAAAATAATAAACAGATACATACACAAACATGATAATAAACTATATATATATATATATATATATATATATATATATATATATACAGCACTTAAAATATAAAAAGTTAGTTACTCTCTCACAGTCCTGAACATATATATAACTCAAAATATCTTCGGAGTCTAGCCTATAGGAAGCCCCTAATCTGATGCCCAGACTGGCCTAGTCTTCTAACCTAATCTTTTGAAAAACAAAAGTGAGAGTCTAAGACAAAAGAAACACTAAGCCAAAGAGCTACCAAAAGAAGATGCTGATGTCACTACCTAATCGCTGTTAGAAGTCAAGTCCATGATCTCTATATCCATCTTAGGATCCTCATCATCCTCAGAAGTCAGATCCACAATCTCTATCTCCTTAATGTCCTCGTCGTAAGAAATAATAATGACATCTGATGTACTTTGGGGACTTCCATCACTGCTGTCGCCTGCAAAAACTGTACCACTAGGAGAAATCTACTCAACTGCTGAGGGCTTACCAGAAGCTACGGAGGAAGTCCTGATAGGCTCTATGGTCAAAGGGTCAGAGGAACAAGTAAAAAGAGACTCTATCGACATATCCAAACCTACTAGAGGAGACTCAGGAATGTAGTCATTGACGATAGGGCCAAGCTCAGGCACTATCTGACCATCCTGATGTGTTGGAATAAGACCTCCATGCATGTGATCAAAAGGATAGTGAACAGAATCAGGATGTAACCATGACAGCGAAAAAGCATACAGTGTATCGGGATCAAAAAGAGGAGAAGCTAGCAGGTGTTGAATCATATGATCTCTAACTACGTACTTATGAACTTGAGGCTCCGCGGCCACCACATAGAAACTGTGAAGAACAGGATCCTTCTACACATATGGCTGCTCGAGCTCATAGAAAATGACATCCATCTCCATCTGAAAGGGGTAAGAACTGGATAGTTCTTAGTAGGGTAGGGGTGAAGTTAATTTACTTTTTATATAATGGTCATGTGTTCTGAATCAATCAGGCCACAAAAAAAGAACATAGAGCAAACAACAAACAAAAGCAAACAGCAAGTGATATACGCAACCAAGTATGATGCATGTCTAAACCTAGTGCAAGTAATGAGCTCATCCGTCGGTTTTTGACCCGTGCCCGACATTACATCCTTACGGACATTGTCTCTCATTGCCATTGCTTCAAGGTATAGTGCCTGGTACACTTTTGAGTTATAGCGCCCGCACGCTCTTGGGTTATAGTGCCCTTACCGCTCCCACGATTTTAGTGATGGGTCACACTCTTGGGTCATAGCGCCCATACCGCTCTTCAGCAAATCGCCCGATAAATCAATGACAAGAAGAATCATTGGTGTAGCACTTCCAACCACAATTATCTCATCACATAATTATATAACTTTCAAGATATAATAATTCTTTATCCAAAATTTCACAATTTTTTTAAAAAAATAAACTGAAACAAAGTAGGTCATGAGATTAACTTTAGAATCACTTTTCCAAATATTTCAGAGTTATGCTTAAATTTTATAAATACTTTTAAAAAAATGCATAAATATGCCACTAGACTAAAATACATAAATATTCTTAAACTTTGAAAAATTGCATATTCTGTAAGTTATTTTAATTAAATTTACGTACTTTAAAAATTACTCTAAATAACTCTGACTTTCTATAAAAAGACCCGGTCTTCACTGGTTACTTTATAAATTATTCAAAATATTGTACAATTTTCAAATACTCAAAACTTCATTAAAATAAGTAAATTGGGCACGGTTCTTCCGTTAAAAAAAAAACATGTTTCGTTCAATTAGAGTCATATTTTTTCAAAGTCGTCTTCCACTTTAAATCCTTTATTTCAAACCAATTATTTTTATTCATTAAATATTTCTCAAAGACAAGTCTCTGCTCCTTTTTACATGAACCTTTTGTTTAAAATATTCATTTTAGTTATATTTAATCCCAAATCAAGATCTAACCGATAGAACTCAGTTACATAATATTTTATAACTCAGATTTCAGCCAATTATTCATCAACAACATCTCAGTTTCTAATTCCTCAATATGGCCGAATCACAATAACAATTCTAGCAGTAATTTAGCTAAAATTTCAACAGCTAACAATTACAGATTTGAACAATTGATGGGCTAGAAACGGATTTCCAACACCAAAACTCACCGGTAAGTGTACCGGGTCGTATCAAGTTGTAATAACTCACAAGAGTAAAGTCGATCCCATAGGGATTAATGGATCAAGCAACTTTAGTGGGTGATTAGTTTAGTCAAGCTAACATTGGTGAGTGATAATTGATGCAGCAGAAAGTAAATGACAAGAAAATTTAAAGTGCAGAAAGTAAATTGGACATAAACTTAAAGGGCAAGAAATGTAAATTGCAGAAACTTAAATGACAAGAAATATAAATTGCAATGAATGTGAAGGGGAGTAGGAGCTGGAAATTAGAGAAAGCAATAGATCAAGCAACTGGAAATTTAAATTGCAGGAAGAATAAAAGGATTTTGGGAGCTAGGATTCAAGAAATCAAACAAGAAAGTGTAAATAGCAATCAAACAGAGAAGTAAAAGATGCAATAACTTGTAACAGATCTTAAGAAGAAAAGGGAAATTGCTTGAAAAAATTCAAAACAGCAAGAAAACTCAACTCAACTGCGAAATCCAAAAAGACAAGTGAAGATCTCAGGGGATCAATGAGACTAGAAAATAAGTCTAGATCTCAATTCCTTTCTTGATCCAATAGAGAACAATTGCAGAAGAAGTAGAGATGAAAACAGTCAAGAAAACTTATATCTAAATCATAATTCTTTGAAATTATGCAGAAAGTAAACAAAAAGATATCTCAGATCAAGAATGAAACAGAATTCCTTCAATTCTCAATCCAAGATTCAAATTCAAAAAGGAAAACTAAAAGAGAGAGCTCTCTACCCCTACTGCTCCCTAGTGGAGCCAGCCTCCTTTAACAAAATAGAATTGATGCCTTTATATAGGCTTTACAAAATAAAAATGAAGTTGAAATGAAAAATAAATTACAATTAAATGAAAATCCTAATTCTAGCTTGTTCTTGTGCCTTTGATGATGTGGGCTTTTTAATTTGGTGAAGAATTGAATTAAATTGAAATTTTAGTTGAATTTAGACCATGAGTCACACTCTCAGGGCACGGCTCGGTTGGCAAGGAGAGCGCAGTACTCCCCCTTGCCTTGGCCTTTCAATGTTGCGTGACAAGCTCCTTGGACCAAGCATCAGGGTAGCGCTCAGTTGTCACAAAGAGCGCAGCGCTCCCTGGACCTTGGCCTTACCAAGTTTGGTGCGTCCCAGCTCTTTGTCCGTGTCAAGCAATGTAGCGCTCGGTGAATGGAGAGAGCGCTGCTCCTTTGTTGCTTCGAGGCTTGCTGGGAGCATTTTGGAAAAACTCTTTGAAGAGTAGCGCTACTCTTGGGTCCTTCATATCATGGGTTCGAACTTTGTTAAGACCCTTTTGGCTCGTTTTCCTTTGGAGCAGCGCTCCTTCCTTCCCTTGGCTCATGCGTTCGAACCTTGTGGCTTCCACTAGCAAACATTTATCCTTGCATTTTCTTGTGCCGAATCCCGATAAAATTAACCAAGTTAACTTAGCGCTCTCTCTTTGAGCGCTCTTCCTTGGATTTGTAGCGCTCGGTTGGTGAAGAGAGCGCAGCGCTTCCTTGTGCGCGCTTCCTTGCTTGTGAATGTAACGCTCATTTCCTAATGAACGCTAGTGTTCATTTATTTATCCATTGGCATTTGATAATGATGCATGCATTTATTAATTAATGCCAATGCATTACGTTCATTCTCACTTAGCATAAATGATTAAATGCTTGCATACTTTCATTGGCCGTGGCATTTATTTAATGAATAAGCCAATGATACTAGTTAAGCCAACGTAGCATGCATTCATTTAATTCATTCTTAGTTAAATGCATGCCTTTATGATAATGCATGGCATAAATTTTCAATGCATGTATGAGCATTAATTAGTAATGCCATTAGCGTTCATTCCTTGGCATTATCATGGTCATGGCGTGGCCTAAAGTTTCAAAGTGTGTTCAATTTTCAAAGCGTGCCCAAAATTCTTTTTTTTTTCCTTTTAGCTTATTTTGTGCTCTTTTTGCTTCTTTTTCTACTTATTTTTTACAAAATTTATAAAATCAAAAGATCAAGGAAATATACCATTTAAGCACAAAAACATTCAATATTTAAACACAAATCATCAATTTCTTGTATGAAAAAGCATAGAAAAATATGACATGATGACATGTCATCAACAACAAATATCAACAGACAACAATCCAATCATATATATCAATTAATTCATAATTTCAACCGATTAAAGAGTCAAACCCTACTTCTGTGAAGCGCAGATCATACACAAGATATTGGAGAAAATTTCTGATTGGTCAAGCGGAGGAAAACGTGGACAACTCGGTAGTTCCTCTCCTCCTTTGGTTTGGCCGAATTGGTTCCTAGCAGGAGCAGATCCACTTCATGATTTCACCGAACAAAACGCACCTCACCGCGTACAGGAGGAAGATACAGTCACTTTTATCGAATCAGAATTTTTGTGGGGGGTCACGGATCTTAAGAAATCAAGCTCGGAAAGTCAGAAATCAACCAAAATCTTCTCTTTTCTTTCCATGCATGCCTAGGCTGTTCCTTGAGAAAATAGAGAGAATTTTGTACTTTTATATAACTTGATTAGTGACTACGTGCTACTTAATCAAGGGGAAAGAGGCATGTGTTGCGACATGTGGCGCATTAAGTGCTGCGTGTCGCGATTTTAAACCGTTGAGTCAGTGAAGTTAATTTTTAAATATCTTGAAAGGTAATTAAGGTAATTGAACATGGTAAAAATTCAATTAATTATCTCAAGTGGCAGTACTTAATTAAAATAAGGATTGAGTAAATTACTAATGTAAATGACATTAGTAAAGTCAAGCTTTTACAATCTTTCGGGCCTAATATCAAGTGACCATCATTCATCAAACAAAATTAAATAATAAAAAAATATTAATATTACATTATTATTTATTTTATTTAAGGATTACAGAAAAAGCTTATCATAGATGTTACGTGAACAAAACATAAAATTCACATACGTGAATCTCTATCGCAAAAATCAGGATGTTACACTAGGCGTCCAACCATGTAATCCACATGGGCGCTAGGCGCCTATGTTCTGTGATAGACCTTTTGGTGCTTTGAAGGTGCTGGGCACCAATTGTGAAAAATAAAAGGAAAAACAGGATTTTGAAAATATTAAGAGAAGAAATATAAGTTATTAAAGTTACTAAGGTAAAATGCAGTTAATTAAATATTGAGGAGCTAAGATAATTAATTAAAATATTGGTAAGATAAAATGTAATTAACTAAAACTTATGAATTAAGTCATAAACAACTAAAATTCTAAGATTAAATCTAATATTTAAAAGATATAAAAAGAGTTTAAGTAAAAAATGAGACAAGAACGTAGGAGTTTAAGAATATGACGGTATTATAGTAAAAGGCGTAGAAAGATAATTTCAAAATCTAAAATGTAGAAAATTTCTTAATAAAAAGTCTAGGATAAGGTAAGAGAAATAATGAAAGATTAATTAAGATACGAAAAAAAGGAAAAAGATTAGACGAAGTATAACGTACTTGAAAATGGTTTGAAAAAAGATTGTTAAGGTAAAATTATGAAATGAATATGAAGGTCAAGGTTTTAAGGAAAGAATGCTTAAAAGAGGACAGAGAAGAGAGTAATAAGTAATGAAGAATAGAGAATTGATTATTAGACACAAAGGAAAATATAGAAATGGTAAGAGAGAATTAAAGAATTAAATATTCATCTGACAAGGACGAGAGTTCCGTCATGCTTGCTCAGTACACAAATTATTAAATGTCTAAAGGTGGAAAAACCCATGAATAGAATGATGAATAAATTTGGGAAGTACCCACGAACTGCTTGATCATTGAATGTGGGGACACCCACGAACTGTTTGAGTATTGATCTTGAAGATGTCCACGAACGGTAGGATCAATGTGGGGACACCTACGAACTATTTGGCGCAAGATTACATCTAAGTCGTACAAGAATCACGTCTACGGGTTGAGATCATTCTTTGCCAACAACCTCTGCACCTCGACAATGAGGGCTTCATCCGCCTCTGCCACCAGCATTGTCAAAGTCGAGGATAGTGTCGATTTGAGAAAGCAGGTGCAGAATCTCACCCAGAACCATCACCGACAAGCTCAACAGATACAATAATCTGAGAAGAGGTATAACGAGATCCTCACAGCGTGTCAGACACAGATTCCCTCAGGCTGGAGCTTAGGCAAGAGCTGGAGTGGATTAAGCTGATGCAGCAACAGATGACGGTGTACCACGAGCAGATGCTTAGCTTGCTGGTGGCAGTGGCGCTGTTGGAGGGACAACAACATCACCGCCTAGTCCGTTGCCTCAGTAGAACTAGGGGGATGACGACGATAACGACTATCAGGATCCATAATGATTAGGGTTTTGTTCTAGACTATTTGATTTATTTTATTTATTTGACTTTTTATTTTGAACGTACACTTAATATTTAATAAAATCATTATTTGGTTTCTATTATTTAAAATTTGATTCCTAATTGTGTAAGCAAATAAAAAAAATTGAATTTGACTACTAATTGTATTAAAAAATAAAAAAAAATAAATTTATCAGGAAAAAATTCGATGGTAGGTTGGTGCGAAATAATGTAGTGTGGCGCAAAAATTACCCGCGAAAATTTTTCATCATTAACCAAATGGTTTTTGGGCAAAGAATTCACCAGTAATTATCGTCAGATTGAGAAATCTGATGGTAATTGGTTATCAGTGAGGGTTATATTGTCAAATTATTTTCGTTATTCTGTCAGTAAATTCAATCGTATTCAACATTTTTCTTATAGTGTATTTAGAGAGTATTCGTGCCATGAAAGATTAAGTTATTTGTCGGGTTTGCTTTAGTTAGCAGGTGAATATCAAGGAAAGACAGTGCTGATTAGGTGTTCTTGATTAGAATAATAATATGTGTTATGTAACAAGTTTGTTGAGAATATCTTTTACTTGTTTTTTAGGTATAAGTTTACATGGCAGGTGTGGTGTGCTTGGTTGAATATCTTTGGTAAAGTGTGGATTATTTCAGATACTTAAGTAACACTTCAAAAGTTGGATAGAAGTATCTGATAAAAAGAAAGAGCGAAAGAAATAATTGATTGGTTTTTATACAGTCATCTGAAATATTTGACTATAAATAAATAATAAAATCTTCAAAAACAAAGATTCAAATGTAATAAAAATTATCAACAGGTCTTTACAAACTATAAAGAGTATAATAATATTGACCCCTATAATTATTTATGACGATACCAACAATGACTATAGATTGAATTTTTTTAATTTGTTATTGTTAGATGTTTTGTTAGTTTTATTTTCTATGCTTCATTTTGAACTCTTTTATTTCAAAAAAAAATTTATATATTTATAATATCAAGATTAAAAGCAAAAGAATATTTCGTTATCCCTAATCATAAGCACAAAATATATTAGCTGACAATCTGCTAGCTTAAGTAAAGGTAATTAATTAAAATATAATAATTAGTACCAAGCAAGTCATGTTAAGTAAATTTGAGTTTAATTTTTTTCAATGTTTTAGTTAAATTTTAATTAATGGAAATAAAATATAAGATAGAAGCACATCAATTGATTCAATAATAGTATAACAAACTACAAAGACCATCTACGTTAACCCACAATAGTTTGGATCATGTGTAATAATTAATCAAACAACTTATAAAAAAACATTAATCAAACAATCTTAAACCCCTTGGAAAGAACGCAAGATGATTTAGAATATATATATATATATATATATATATATATATATATATATATATATAGCCATTATGCTTCCACTGCCGACAGATAATGCATAATAGTAGCACAGACAATTCCACTGGTGTGTTAAGAAGAAAGGGAAAAAAAAAAGTCAAATTTCAAATATGCCGAACTTATAACTAAGTTTATCTTGTCGTAGTATTACAAATCATATGATATTATATCATTTATCTTTTGAAATTAAATCTTCAAAGAAATTAATTCATTCAACTTTAATTTGGCCGAAAAATAATTGACCCAAGGGTACAGTTAATGAAAGCAAACAAGCCATTAATGGCATAGCATCTTAGCGAAGAGCCAGTGGATCTGAGGTTAGTCCTGAACAATGAACATGATTTACTTTGACATATTGGGTGAAGTGACCCCTTTGGCTTTAGGAACAACGTTAAAAGAGGTCTTGGCCTATCACCAACTTGGAAGAAGCTACGCCATTGGTAATGGTGTTGGTTTTTTATCAGAGTAGGCCGTGCCATTCCACCTATAAACAGATATTTCTTCTGGACAATGCAGATAGAATTCCACCTATTAAACGGAAAAAGACATTCTTATTGGGGCCACTAACTCAAAAGGCATCGATTCTTCGAAGTAAGTAACTGTCTGCCATATGCATTTGGAGCTTTACAGAAAGAAAGAAAGAAAGAAAGAAAGAGGACTCTGTTTCTGTTGATTAAACTGATGCTTTGGTGGACCGGCCGGTGACCTACTTTCATTCCCTCAACCTGAAATCCCATCATTCACATGAAGATGTATGTTTTCATGTCAAAGATAAGGCCAATGCTATTGTATAGAAGGGAATTTTTTTTTTTTACACATATGAAAGACAAGTATCACTACCACATTAAATTATACTGTTACAAAGGTCATATCTAAATTTATAAAAGATCAGGCATATGTGTCTAAAGGGATAAATCCTGCATCATTACAAAAAATGCACATGTTAAAAATAGTGATTAGCATATGACTAGGTTTTTTTTATGGAGCGATGTAAGATTTGTTCTCTTAGACACCCGTTCCTAATCTTTTACAAATTCGGATGTGACTTTCGTAGCAGTACAGTTTAATGTGGTGGTTACATTTGTCTTCTACATGTGTAAAAAAAAAATTTCTTTTTACACAGTAGCATTCGTCCAAAGATGGATAATTGCTAAAATATTAAATCATCTAATAATTAATATTATTTTTATATGAGTGGTCACCAATATTATATGAATTTATTTTAAATTCTTAAAAATTGTAATTGCTTCTCTAAACACGTGTATAATATATTTTTGAGTTATTATTTAAATTAATTTTTAAAAATTTTAAAATTAGACACTTTAATCTCTCAAATTTTAAAATATATAAAATAGTCTTTAATATTTATTTTTGTTAGACAATACAGTTTTTTTTTCATTAGTAGCTAATAGTGACTGATGACACAAAACGTTAACTAGCACACATGATCGTTAATATTTATGTGTGTAAAACTATAAAATAGTCTCAAAAAAATTTAAAAATTCTCAAAATAATTCCTAAAAGATATTTAAAATTTTAAAACAGTTTATTCGAATATTTTTAATCTTTTTCAAAAATTAACGTCTTATAATATTTTTGTTAATCAGAAAAATAGAATATTATTAAAAAATATATAATAAATAAAAAATATAAAAAATAACAAAATATATATTAAAAGATAATTTATTAACACTAAAATATCATAAAAAATAATATTATTTAATTATTATTATATAATATATCAAAGTGATGTAGAAACTACAATAATAACAACTAAATCTAAGAGGTTATTGAATTATAAAGGTCATTATTTATATACCTAAATTCAAGATATTAACACTAAATAAACTTAGGAAAATATTCTCAAGTGAAAAAAATCTATTTTTTTGGCATAATTACTAATTGTAGTAGCACAAATACCTTTAATTTTAAACCTATTTTGTGCAATATTACAATAACTAAATTCTAAAATTTTTTAAAAAATATGAATAGAATACTTGGATTTACCAATACATTTTTTCTTCATGTATTGTAAAGTATTAGGAGCTTTACATTGAGATTTTATAAATCATCTATATTGATCTCGTGGTTAACCAAAACTTACAAATTTGACTTTATAGATGACTTGATTCGCATGCATGCAAGTTCCAATCAAAGTATTGCATTCGTAAACATTTGTATGAACATTTCCAATCGTTTATATATATGAAAAGGTTTATATTAAATGGGAGTGTTCCTATCTTTTCAAACAATAATAACTAATTTTCTTCGTCATCATTAAAAAATGATAGTAGAATATAGTACCTATAAATTAAATTAAATTATATTAAATTAATATCTTGTATAGTCTAAAATAAGAGGAAATAGCCAAATTAGTCATTGAAAGATTACCCGATCTCCAAAGTGGTCTCTGAAAGAATAAATTAATCAAAATTATCCCCCAAAAAATTTAAAAATAGTCACGTTAGTCCTTCTGTCTCCCTTCTGTTCATTCCGTCAGTAAAGCCGTTAAATCTTACTTATGTGGTCGTTAGTGTGTCATATCAATATGACAAGTTGATGCAGAATGGCTGATGACAAGATATGTTTAGAGATTTATGTCAAATTAGTCCTAGAGAGAGTAAATCCTAATCCCTTCTTCTCGTTAAATGTTATTGTTGCTGCAACAGCAAATTGATTCTGCAGAGGCCAAAATTGTTGTTGAACTGCATCATGGATAGCGGTCGGCCACTATCGCAATCACACGGAAGGGTAGCGGTCGGCCATTGTCGCAATCACACAGAAGCAATGCTTCAAGATCTTCGCTGCGATGGCTGAGGAAGAACACGGACCAAGTATACTTTTTTAGGTTGAAGACAATGATCAAGAAACAATAGAGAATCCAGATAGATTGTTCATTATTTATCCAAGATATTGGGTGAGTTATGAATATAGTCGTCTTGAAACTCTTAGTTATTTGTGTGGAATTTTGAGATTTTTGTAACCTAATATTTTGTAGAAGGACAACCACTACAATTAATTTAGGTGGGCTGAGGATGATGAGTATAAAGGATTACATGGTGCAAAGGGAGATGTTAAAACTTATGTAGAAATGGAGAGTGATCTTGTTTTTTTGAACCATACCCTATCATAGAGAATGATGAGTTTAAAAGCTAAAGTTAGAGTACTTAGGATACAACTGTATTTTGGATTAATAGCTGTGATTGTGGTGGTTATGATTATGTGTATGTTCTTTAGCGCCAAGTAAAGTAATTATTATGAAATTATGGATGTTGTGAACCTTCTTAGTTTGCTGTTATTGTATATGAATAAACTTCTGAGTAAACCTTTTGATATGCTATGCTCATCTTTTTTTAGTATTACAAAAGTCTCTACATGCACTATTTTTGTTGATCATAACATAATTTTAGCAAATTAGAAGAAACAGAATTAAAATGAAGTGAACTAGGAGTAACATAACTAATGGTCTACCAGTTACCATTATTTCAAATTCAAATAACAACACTGTTTTAAGATGATAATAACAGAAAAGTAATATAGATAGTCAAAAGGATAAGCTCAAAAAGTCTAAAATCAGTTTGTACTAAGGCTATTCTTACCTAAAAGGCTATACAAAAAACAGGGCTATCCAATATACCACAATTACCACATTGTTTACAAATGGCAAATTTTGGCCCTGACAAAATAGCAAATACTAACTTCCCTATATATCATGTTTTCAAGTCTTCAAGTTATTCCATGTCTTTTTTTCTAGGAGGTTTGAAACCCGGAGTTGGAACAAATGTTATAAAGCTAGCAAGCTTCTTGGCTGTTGCAGAGCTACTACCCTTGATGGTTTCAGCAGATACAACAACTGGTCCTGGAGCAACAAGCTTTGAAGAGGCATTTTTCCTTTGCCCTGGCCTTGATGACATGGAGTTTTGGAGGTCTTCATCTAACTTTACTCTACAGCAAACAGTATTCATCATTGTGTCAAACAAAATAAATTTATAATCAACTACAAAGGATGATATTCAACAAATGCAAGTAACTAATGTTCAATTTGAAACTGAATACAAGATAACCTGAGTAGCATTAGTTGAGGTATGTGATTGTTGTGTCAGTAGAAGCTGAGCATTTTAACTAACGGAAATTTCAGTCTGTTCATCTGGAGCAGCTGGTGGAACTGCACGGAGTGTCTGGATGGGCTGAGTGTCAGCTACAGCGTCTGCTTTCAAACCAGGAGCACCTTGTAGTGGTGGCACAACTGCAAGCTGCAATTGCATTAGCCTTGCCTTCTCTTGAGCATCGTCTTGCTTTTTCTTGCTGCAAGTTCTCTTGTTGTGGCCCACCTCTCCACAGTACATGCACCGAATTGGATTATACTTCCTTTTCACATTTGTCTTTGTGCCAGTAGGTCCTTCAACCTTGTCTTTTCTTTTCTTTGTTGTTGGTCTTCCTAGTTTAAGCTTTATTGGTGGTGGAACAAGTGCAGGAGAACCAGTTTTCTCCCATAGTTTTTGTCCCTTGACGGGATCCATATTGTATTGGTATGTTCTTCTGTACATCCCCATTGTCAACCATTCATGAAAATACTCCTCAAGCCTCTTATCATTTTTTTTCTTGAATGGCTGATATTGTGCATACAAGGCATTCTTATCAAAATACAAAATAAATTTTTTCAGCAAAATATCAAATATGGCATCTATCTACCACTTGAAATGAGTTAGGAGTTGAACATGTCAATTGACAAAACCTACAGGAGCAAGTACGGTTACTCAAGTCTACTATCATATTAGTTGGCCGTCCTTAAACTTCATACAAAACCTCTTTGTCATCACTGGACCAGTGAGGAGTCCAATTTCTAGATAACTTAATCAGAGACTCAAGCCTACTTTGTTGAACCAAAGTAAGAATTCCTTGATAATTCATTAGCTTTAGTCTGTTGTTAGTCATGCTTTTCATAACTATTCTTCGCACATCCTCTGCTAGGCTCAGAATAGGCTTTCCTTTTTCATGCTTGGTCTTTGCATTGAAGGATTCACAAGCGTTGTTGCCTATATTGTCTACCTTTGGCCCTTCACCGAAATGGGCTTTTGTCCAGGCTTCCTTCAGCCACTTGGCTAAATAGTCCCAAGCTTGCTGATTAATCCTCTTGGCTCTATTCATATTCCTTTTGAACTCAACTGGAGTCCTTGATCTTGCACACTCCCAGACCAAGTCTTTCAGCTCGATGCTGCCCCACTATTTGGAGAAGTTCCTCCACAAATGCCAGATACAAAATCTGTGTGGAACTGATGTTAGGAGTTCTTTCATAGCAGGTATTAACCCATGCATTAACAATGAATCCCAAAAATATATTTAGCCAATTAAGTACTTAAAAGAATTATCATTAAATCAGAATGGTCCTTAAAAATTAAATTCCGAGTCAAATTAGTCCTCACCTTCTACATGTCTGAGATGAAACACAAGTTCTTTGCTTCGTAGTCTCCTAAGTCTGAGAGGAGAAGCTCCAGAAACCATTTTCAATTGTCTTTATTCTCCACATCCACAATAGCATATGCAATCACAAAAATGTGATTGTTTGCATCTTGTCCACATGCAGTGAGAAGTTGTCCTCCATGTAAAGTTTTCAAGAATTCTCCATCTAACCCTATTAATGGCCTACACCTTGCCTTAAAACCCTTCTTACAAGAATCAAGACAGATGTAAAATCTCTCGAATTGAGGTGGATTATCAGTAATGGGAATGACACCTACTTGGACAGTGGAACCTGGATTGGCAGTCAGCAATTCATGTGTATAATCCCATATCAACCCATACTGTATAACCTCATCCCCTTCAACTATCTTCCTAGCTTTCTTAAGAGCTCTGGTTATGCATGAACTATTCAACTTCACATTGCACTTTCTAACAAACCACTCATACACCTCCCTGTGCTTCATTTTCGGGTGCTTCCTAAGTTTTGGATACAACTTATTCACAGTCCATTCCTGAGTTGCAAGCTCTATTTTTTCACTTTCTTGCACAAGTGTGATTGTCAACTAATATTTTTATTTGCCATGAACTATCACTTGGGTTATGTGAACAGTATACTATCCAAGGACAGTCTTCACTCTTACAAACAGTCCTTACTCTAACATTGCCATTCTTAGTGAACCTTATATTGCTACCCCATTGAATAGTATAATCTCTAGTGGCACCCATAAAATATTTTTTGGACTTGAAAATCATGCTTATCTCAAATTTCAAATCACCAAATTTGGCCTTATCATTATACTGTGGATGCACAGCTGGACCCTCGTCCTCAGAGTCTAACTCTTGATCAAAATCTGCTGACTTCCATTCATCTCCCTCTAATGATTCTTCATACAATAAATTATCATCTGAATCTGAAATTACATCAATTCACCACAAAATTATAATACAAGCAAATAATTCACAAAGATCTATAACACAAGCTATTACAATAACTCATAGGCAGTTAAATAAAGAATACCTGCATCAGAGCATTCATCAGATTCAATATCCTCATAGCTGGAGT
Source organism: Arachis hypogaea (assembly GCF_003086295.3). Taxonomy (NCBI): domain Eukaryota; kingdom Viridiplantae; phylum Streptophyta; class Magnoliopsida; order Fabales; family Fabaceae; genus Arachis; species Arachis hypogaea. Next base: position 72,113,432 of record NC_092038.1, on the reverse strand, counting down.
CATCAGTGTCAATAGCTTTGTCCCTCGCTCTGTCATTAGCAGGCCTATGCTTCTCTCTAAGATTTACTTTCTTGGCCCTAGATGATTGTCCTCCATCAACTCCACTATCATTGTCACTACTGTATATAGAATCTCCTATAATTTTTGGAGGCTTGTACAAACTGTCTTCAGCAGTCTCATATGAATCATGAGAGTCACTATCATTATCAACTGGAGTTGCTTTAACTTGCCTCCCAGATCTTATTTTGGTTGTGTCTTTCACCTTCTGATTGATGTTATTGGCTGGTGTAGGATTGACAGAAACTTTAGCAGCCTGGGGTTTAGTCCAAGGCTTGGGCTAATGGATGGACTTTCTTATGGGCTTATGTGTGGGCTGAGGAATGGACTTCTGTGTGGACTGAGGAGTTGGCTTAGGTGTGGGCTTAGGTGTGGACTGAGGTTTGGGCTGAGGTGTGGACTGAGGTGAGGGTAACTTGGTGGGCTGAGAGTTGTTCCTTTTTGGCTGAAGAGATTTTTTGTGGTCTTACAATCTGGTTAAGACATTGCTTCATTATGGTCCTTATTTAGTTTCTCTGGGGGTTCAGGGATGGTTGGCAACTGTAGTACATTATTATCATCCTTGCTTATGCAGTCAACCACGTGTGGCTTAGAAACTACATGCTCAAAATATATGTTTATGAGGTGATGATTCCTCCTGCAATCCTTAACCAATGCCAACAGATCAGCATCATTTTCTAGCCTCCTCAAGCCATCGTCGAGACGTGTTCCAAGAACCTTCTACAAGCAATTGTTCATCTCAGCATATCCTAACTCCTTATAATATCCCTTCACAAAAAGCACATTTAAAGTGTTTGCTTCTATACCCATTAATACTTCAGTATTATTTGGTTCATAAAATAGATATCCTAATTCATCTGTTTTGAACTTTTCACCATGGTAAAATACAAAAGTCATAGGAGGACCTTCCATTTGCAACCAAAATAGCAACACACTGAACTATTGAAAATTTTTTTCAAAAACAAGCAAAGCAGAGTCATCATCAACTACAAAAATGAAAATAAAATACACACATGTAGCTATACAAAGCACAAACATTGTTCTCAAACCTCGAAAAATAGAGTCATTCATGGGTCACCATGCAATCCCTAAACCTGAACATATTTTTCAAACCCTAATATTACAAACAGTAATAATGGATTTCCAACTATCATAGAAACACATTCATCAGGAGATAAAACCACAATCACTCTCAGAAAATAAAAAAAGGGTAACCTACCTCTCACACCTCTCACGCATGGCAATGGTGTGCCCTCTTCGCTTGATCAAGGTTGTCGCAAACCGGTCACCTTCAACTTTAACACAATGTCGTCGTCGGCCTAGGCTAATAGTCGCCGTTCAATGCTTCATCTTTGTGGAGGTGAGAACTGAAGACGAAGAGATTAGAGAGATGTTTTGTTTTCAGAAGAAAGATGAAATTAGAGAGATGTAACGAAATAGAGATGGAAAATGAAGCGTTGTAAGGAGTGACTAAAGAAAACGATGCTGTTGAGACTTTTGCTGACATGTCACACTAACGGCCAGGTAAGCAAATGGTAACGTCATTACTCAAATAATAGACGGAAGGACTAACGAGACCATTTTTAAATTTTTAAGGGACAATTTTGATTAATTTATTTTTTTGGGGACCAATTTAGAGAAAGGATAATCTTTCATGAACTAATTTGACTATTTACTCTCCAAAATAAATGAGTTTATTTATTTAATTTTTTTTGAAAAGAAGTACCTTTTTAAAATTAATTTATAATTTATTTTAAAATTATTTCAAAAATTTTGTATATAAATAATTAAATTTGAGATAAATAGATAAAAATTTTAAAAATTAAAGTTTATTAATTTAAAAATAATTATATATAAAAGATCCAAAAGGACTATTTTAAAATTTTTCATAAAATATTTTGAGATTTTTAAATTTTTTGAGGACTAATTAATACTTTATCTTAGGAATTGATTTATCCATATTATACATGTGGACACTTAATAATTATATGTATGAATTAATATTCTATATCACTAATAAAAAAAGACTGTATAGTTCAACAAAAATAAACGTTTAAAATTATTTTATATATTTTAAAATATAAAAAACTAGAATATTTGATTATAAAAAAAATTAATTTAAATAATTACTCTATATTTTTTAAATCTTTGTAAGTCGAACTCAATACAGCTAGAAAATATTAAATTTACTTACTACTCAACTAACAACCTAGTGGTATCTATCTCATCATTTAGTAACATGTATACTATTTTATGTTATATTATTCAATATTAGCTTCCTTATTCAATGGGAGTAGATCGTCTCTGGTCCTTAAACAAATGGATAGTAGCAATTGTACTATCTAAACTAAGGTTGAGAGAACCAAACTGATTAATAAATTAGTAGAATGACTGATTTAATAATTTAATGATTTAATTGAAGTTGAATTATGTTAAACCAATTTAAATAATAATTAATAAAATTATTTAAATTATCAATATAAATTTGTAAATATCTAAAAATAATAATTTAATATGAATATAATTAAAAATTTTGATAAAATTTCACATTCAACTAATAAATAATTTTGGTTATAAAATTATCTTTATAATTATATTTAAAATTTTATGCTATATTTAAAAATCAAATAATAAAATTAAGTCTATTTATTATTTATGATCTAAAAAGATAAAAAACATAAAAAAACTACTGCACCATTTTATAACATGTAAATTTATTGATTGGGCCCAATTTATTATCTAAAACTAAAAATAATTCTGGTCTATTATGATACTAGAAGAAGACCCGCGCAATGCACGGACAAAATATTTCTATTGCTAAGATTTATCTTTTTAATCTACAACTCACAAAACATAAGACAAAAAAAGAATCACACAATTTTCTTTTTTTTTGTTAAATAAATATTGAAATGAGTATTTTTAAGTAGACTACTTTAATATGTAATAAATTTTTATTATAAAATTTATATAATTCTCTTTAGATAAATTAATTCTTTCGTTCTTCTAACAAAATTTTTAATATATACGTTAAAAATGAAGTCTTTCATAAATTAAATAAAGTTGAAACTAATAACTTTCAAACAATAATTTTTATAAAATTTTTTAAAAGAACAAAAATTTATCCAGACAAAAATGTCTAATTTATATTTTTAATATTAAATTGGTTAAATTATTTTTTAAATAAATTTAAAATTTATTTAAAAAAAGTTAAATTATATTAAATACTACAAAAAAAATTTCATTTATCGGAGTGAAAAAAAGGTGAACTTCAACTAATTATGATCAATGTTACATTAATCTAATTAATACACAAATTGAAATATTATATATTTAATAAAAAATTTTACAATAAAAATTATTTATTTTAACCAAATAAGTATCAACTATCAAAGAATAATTAAATTTTTCTTATAATACTTAAATAAAATTCATTCATAAATATTAATGTATTGTCAAATGATTATTAGATTTTTGAGAATTTTTTTATTTTTTATTACACAGCCATATAATAAAAGGCGTTCTTTTATATGCGCATTAACACGGCTAATATAAAAAGATAATTATTTTTACTGATTTGACGTTATATAACTGAATAGATATGTAAAACTACTTTATACTGAAAGAAAATCCTACTTTATCACAAATTTAGTCTAATTTTTTCTCTTTAAAAGAGAACCACACTTTTTCACCTAATTTTTTAAAGAATTTTTAGAATTTTCAACCCCAAAATAAAAAGTTTAAAACATACACCAAAATTCAGAACAGAATGGCAAGAGATGAACTTGGATATTAATGTAAAATTAACAACTTTAACTTATTACATGTGAGGAAGAAAACTAATAAAACAAACATATATAAAATACCAAGTACAAAATTGAAAGAGAATGAGAAGTTAAGTGAAGGTCATGCCCTCGTAACTTTCAGGTTCAATACATTCTAATTAGAAATCAATGACTTCATTTGTATGGACAAAAAACGTTCATGAATTTCTACATACATTTGGCATAAATGCAATAATGACTAATGAGAATGAGTAATAGTAGTATAGAAGTATCTATATGCATGTATATGTCTGTATGTATTATTTTAATTTAGGGATAAGCATTGTTTTAGTCCCTAGAGGGTTAGAATCGAAACCGTCCTAAACACAATTATTCGATTTAGAATCATCTATAACTTTTTTTTTGTATTAAAATTGTCCTTTTATTTTTTTCGGACAAAAATACCCTCACCACTACCAGCACCTTTACCTCCTCCACCATCAGCACCAACACCAACACTAACACAAGCAGAAGCAAAAAGCAGAAAAAATTAACACCAACACCAACACTAACACCAACACAAGTATAAGCAGAAAGCAGAAAAAATCAACACAAAAGATGCAAAAAGTTCAAGCACAAAACCAAGAAGCAGAAACAGAAGAGGCCAAAACAGAAGAAGAAACTCAAGCAGAAGTTCAAGTAAAAGCAAAAAGCAGAGGCAAAGCAAGGAGCAGAAGTCGAAGCAAGAAGAAGAAGCAGATGCAGAAGCCGACGGCAGCTCGGCGATGGTAAGAACCCAGCTCAGCCTCAGATTCCTCTCTTTCCTTCGCGCGCCGCCCTCCTCGCGTCGGACTCCCCTTCCCGGTGACGCACTCCATGGCGGCGTCAGAAGCATGCATGAACGGCGGGGACGTCTTCCTCTATTCGCGGTTCTGGTTGCGACGGCTATGGCAGCGGGCGATGGTGGAGACCTGCGGTGAAGGCGATGGCCTCTTCCCCTCCCCCTTTCGCGTTTCCTTCCCTCCCCGCCCCCACCCCCAAAAATGCGTTTCCTTTCCTCCCCCTCTCCCAAAGGCCAAAACACATTCTTTTTTAATTTTTTTTTAAATTTTATAATTTTTTTTATTAAAATAGGGGTAGCTTCGGAATAAAATTAAAAATTTTATTAAAAAAATGATTTTAATACAAAAAAAACGTTAAATATGATTCTAAATCGACAATTACGTTGAGAATGATTTCGATTCTAACCCTCAACGTTAGGGACTAAAACAATACTTATCCCTTTTAGCTTAGGGACCAACTCAGTGTAAATGCCTCGTCTCTTTTCCTCTTCATTGCAACTCTTCTATTATTTCTAGCAATTGTAGATGATTTATCCATGATATTGTTTCATATAACTTTAATATTAAAAGAAGTAAATAGAAAAAACAAAAGAAGTAAATAGAAGAAGTAAAGTGACTGCATAGTTTTATGTATACAACGTACAATGTCAAACTACATTGATATTATGAAAGAAGTTGAAAAAAAACTCGGTTGAAGATTTTTACACCTTTCAAGAATTTAATTTACTTTTTATCTTTATACTATCAAAGCTACTTTTTTTCTTTATACTATTATAGCTACTCTAATATAGGATCAAAGAATGATAGTGATAGAGGTAATGAGAATTTAAATGAGAGAAAGTAAGAATTGAAAAAAAGTGAAACACAAGAAGACAATAAAGTGTGTGTCACCAAATAAAATATAAGTCCAAGAGTGAAACACAATCAAATAGATTAAAAACTAAGAAAATTCTAACAGAGAGCAATGAGCGCTACGCATTTTATTGAATTTCACATACACGGTCTCCAAACATAGAGGGCTACATACTTAACTTTGCCTATATGCTAATGACCCAATGTCCTAATTAGTAGCTCTAGGTAGGTAAATTACATGAAGACCCATGTCACTTAACCCCTTGTACAGATGCAGTATCATCCTTATTGAATTCATCAAACTTAATCTTCAAGCACCTTCTCAACTTCTTTAAGGGAGCCTTTTCCTTTTGTTCATCCTCAACACAGCCTTCTCCAAGTCCAATAACATACTCCTAATTTAAAAAATTCAAAATAATTGAAACCAAATTTAGCACATCAATATAAATAATTATGGAAAAAATATAGAATAAAACTCAGAAAATTTCCTATTTCAGGAAACGAAAAATAAATATTAGGACAAAGAAAAATATCTAATACTAACCTCTTCACTTTCAATGATTTGATCATACGAATTCTAGAAATCATCATCTTCCTGATATTTGGTGACCTCAGATATCTAGTGAAGGATATTTGCACCCAGACACTAGGTAGGGTAGCCAATAAGTGATAAGTAATCTCCTTCATAGACCCTAAGCTAACAGCAATAGATACACAAATAGATATATCCAGTAAACAGGCGCCCCTAGTTATCCTCTATATAAATGGTAAACTAACAGCAATAGATATGAGCAAGAAAGAGGATTGGATGACAAGAGGAGGAGAGAGATTAGAAAGATAACAAAAACAACATGAGGTAATACAGAGAAAAGTGAGAACCTAATAAAAAGAAAACCTATGGGTAGATCCAGGGGTGGTAGACTTGGATAATGACACCTTTTAGTATAGATATCATTCTTTTATTAGACTTCCTATAAATTATATTTTCAATGAAAAAAATATGAAGATAAACACAAGCTAGTTACCTATGTAGTTAAATACCCAAGAAGAAAGAGGTCATCAATAAAGTTCAAAAATTGTGCTAAAAAGAAAAAAATGCAATCAAGGAATGAAGATATAAATAAAAGAGAGTAACAAACAAAGATAAATTTCTTATTAATTTGATTTTAAAGAATATGGCAAAAGAATCAAATACAAAAACTTCTCAGAAAAAGAGTGGCATGAATAACTCAATGAACTGATCAATCCCATAATCCCAAACTCGGAGAGTTCAAAGAAATCATCGGACTCATCTCAGAAGTTGTAGTATTTGATTCTCAAAAAAAAGTTCATTACTCAAAAAACAAATACCACAAAGAAGAATGGAAAAAAATAGGTTTGAATTAATCTTTTCACAACTATAACAATTTTCAGCCAAAACTATTTACGGCTAAAAATCAATACAATTAAAGGTAATAATACAAACAGAAATCAAAATAAAAAAAATATATATAAAAAAAAATTTAGTTCATATGTATTTATTCAAAACAGGTCAAGTAAAATTCCAACGAAACACATTTAATCAATAAATATAACTATTTACCAAAAGATTGCAATTAAAATAACAGTAAATTGATATAGATTTAGAAGAAAATGAAAAGGCACATATAAAACAGATAGATAATAACAATGACCCAACAAAAAATACACGTTTAACACGTCACAAATGAAAAAACAACAAATTTAATCTAAAAAAATTCATAAAGTTAGAGTTCAGAATTCTAAAAAATTATTCTTCCTTTTTTTCTAAACCAAAAGAAAAATATTTTTATTCTAAAGACAACATCTTTAACCAAAGCAAAGCTAAAGTCAATTATACATAAGAATTGATAAAACAAATATTTGCCACATCTTAAAGCCTAATTTTAATTTATCTTGCAATATTAATATTAAAGAAAGCATAAGAAACCTTAGTAGCTCAAGGCGTGAAATCGAGAAAGGAAAAAGAGAACCCCTAAAAATAGAACCTTTCATAAAAGAATACAAAAGGAGATACTGAAAAAGGAGATACTAAACCATGTCTCCAAAAGAATCACAGCAACTAAATCTCAGTCAATAATTTATTCAAAACATATGTTCTACAGAAGTTGTGTAAATTAAAACCAAGATTTTATTACATGTTGAAAACACATCTTAAAAAATATAATAGTAAAGTCACTCTCAAATTAAAAGAATATAAAACCACTATTAGAAAAAATTAAAATACGTAAGGTAATAACCCATCAATAAAATGCCAACTTCAAAAAGATAGGAAAAAGACGGGAACAAAAAGGATTGCAAGAACGAAAGCAGTAGAGTTAGAGATTGCAAGAGGTTAGAGTACCATAATATAAAAGGAAGAAAAACAAAAAAAAAAGTTAGTTCATGTGTATTTACTCAAAATACATCTAATATAATCCTAAGAAAACACAACAGATCAATAAGCATAACCATATACCAAAAGGATTGCAGCTAAAGTTACAGTAAATTCATATAGATTTAGAAGACGATGAAAAGGCGCCTGTAAAACAAATTGACAGTAACAATGACACCAACCAAATATTACACGTTTAACACATCATAGATGAAAAAACAGATTTAAAAAATATTATTCTTCCCTTTTTCTAAAACCAAGCAGCAACGTATTTTTAAGATAAAATCCTTAAACAAAGCAAAGCTAAAGTCAATTATTCACAAGATAATGATACAGATCTGTCATGACATCAATCTCTTCTTTCTCAGGTTAAAATAAAGACACAGATCTAAAGAGATCACATAAACAGTAAAAATCAAGACCTTTGACAAACTACATGATCAAAACTCAAAAAAGAGATACCAAACAATGTCTCCAAAAGAATAAGAGTTACTAAATATCAGTGAATAATTTATTGGAAATATAAGGTCTATAGAAGTCATGTAAAAATTCAAATCAAGATAACGATACAAATCTGTTTACACATCAATTTCTTTTTCATGATGTTATGATAATGATACCAATCCGAAGAGACCACATAAACAATTAAAATCAAGACCTTTACCAAAATCCATGATCAAAACTCAAAAAGGGGATGCCGAACAATGTCTCCAAAGAATTAAAGTTACTAAATATCAGTGAATAATTTATTGGAAATGCAAGTTCTACAGAAGTCGTGCAAATTCAAATCAAGCTACTAAAACATGCTGAAAACACAAATTGAAAAATATAATAGTGAAGTCACACTCAAATTAAAAGAATATAAAACCATTATTAGAAAAATTTAAAATACATAAGGCAATAACCCATGAATAAAATGCCAACTTCAAAAAAGACAGGAAGAAGACCGGAACAAAAAGGATTGCAAGAACAAAAGCAGTAGAGTTAGGGTTTGCAAGAGGTTAGAGTACCACAAACCTAAATGGGATGCTGGAGGTTGAATCAATTTGGCTCTTGCAATAAAGTGTCTCCGGATATCAAGGAGAACTGCCGGATATTAGAATCAGAGAGCTGAACCTCCATGTCGCGTCACCCATGAACTTTCAGTAACCAATTTGATTTTGCCGTCGAGTACCGCTGCTCAGTATAAGACAGCAAGAGCAGAGCAGTTCAGAATCAGTTCAGAAATCAGAAATATTATTCTTCCTTTCTTTTTAAACCAAGCAGCAAGGTCTTTTATTTTAAAGTTAAAATCCTTAAGTAAAGCAAAGCTAAAGTCAACTATACACAAAATAATGATATAAATCTCTTTACACATCAATTTCTTTTTCATCAAGTTATGATAATGATACTAATCCAAAGAGATCGCATAAATAGTTAAAATCAAGACTTTTACCAAAACCCAAGATTAAAACTAAAAAAGGAGATACGGAATCATGTCTCCAAAAAAAAAGAAGAGTTACTAAATCTCTGTCAATAATTTATTGAAAATATAAGTTCCAGAGAAGTTATGTAAAAATTAAAATCAAGATTTTAAAACATGCTGAAGAAGCACATTAAAAAATATAATAGTAATGTCACTATCAAAATATAACAATATAAAACCGCTATTAGAAAAATTTAAAATAAATAAAACTGTAAATTCATATAGATTTAGAAGAAAGTGAAAATGCACCTATAAGACAAAAAAAAAATAGTAAACTTAATCCAAAAGATGCTGATCAAAAATATTATTCTCCCCTTTTTTTCAAACCAAGCAGCAAGGTATTTTTATTTTTAAGATAAAATCCTTAAACAAAGCAAAGCTAAAGTCAATTATACACAAGATAATGATACAGATCTGTCATGACATCAGTTTCCTTTTTCTCAGGTTATGATAACAATACAGATCTGTAGAGATCACATAAACAGTTAAAATCAAGACCTTTAACAAACTCCATGATCAAAACTAAAAAAGCAGATACTCAACAATGTCTCCAAAAGAATAAGTTACCCAGAAAATAAACTCTTAAAATTTACAAACATCTAAAGAAAAGTAACTTAACCTTCTTGAGACTTTCTGACCTCATTTCCATTTTCTGACCCCACTTTTTCAAGAGAGGCACTTTAGGATAAGCATAGTTGGACCTCAATATAAAGGAAAAAAAATATAGAACAATTAGTTCATGTGTATTTCCTCAAAACACATCAAACAAAGTCCCAAGAAAACAAAATGGATCAATAAAGATAGACATATACAAAAATGATTGCAACTAAAATAATAGTAAATTCAGATAGAGTTAGAGCAAAATGTAAAGGCACCTATTAAACAAATGGATAATAGGAACGACACGAACACAAAATTACACGTTTAACACGTCACAGATGACAAAACAGTAAATTTATTCCAAAATTTTTCATTAAATCTGTTCAGAATTCAACAAAATTAAACCTTTTTTTTTAACCTAAGCAGCAATATATTTTTTTTTTTAAGAAAAAATCCTTAAGGATACCAAAGCTAAAGTCAATTATACACAAGATAGTGATACAGATATGTCACGATATCAATTTCTTTTTTCTCAGGTTATGATAATGATACAGATCTGAAGAGATCACACAAACAGTTAAAATCAAGACCTTTACCAAAGTAGATGCCTTACCGTCTCAGCCCTTCCAATCCTCGAAAAGAGTATCATTCGACAAACCAATGCTAAACACCTAGCAAGTGCCATTTGATATCAGTGAGATAAACTTACATTGGGCCATTGTCAACACCTTTCAATAATCTCAATGAAGATTTCACTGAGATCTTCCTTCATAGTCCTTCTATGCAGATACTGTTTTTGCAATGTTGCCCGATCTTAAATCCATCACTCCTCACCATCTGTGACCGACAACAAACATTAAAACAAACCATATGAACATCATTACAAAAATAACAAACTTACAAAAATACTTAACTTACAGAGCATCACACTTCTTCTCCCACTACAAAGACACAAACAATAACTACCAATGAGAAATCACATTCCAAAATCAACACATTCATTACATTATAATTCTAAAACTGTTAGTAATTTGTAGTTCATGCCAACCCATCATTCACCTTCAAACAAAAAAAAGGAATCTCAATCAGTTGGCAAAGATACGGTGTAGATGTATCTAGAATTGCGATTTTCATAAACGGCTAGAAATCTAAATGGAGTACCCGTAATTATGGTCATCAGGGGATCCTCTGCATACAAACCCTAGCAGCTTTGCATAGATTGGGAGGTTCCAGAAATGAGAAAACCTGCATTTAACGGGTAGGCATAAGTGGATAATTTAAAACCATTAACATCTCAAATTGACTTAAAAATTAGGGGCATATCATATGCAATAAATTTGAGATCCATTTTGACCCCTTGATCTACTTTTGCTACGTCAGATTCATCACATTCACCTTCACCCTCTACCTCACAGCTAGAATCAGATCCATCCTCCCTACGTCACTACGGTTGGACCAAAACATTCCATCAGCAAGCCAATAAACAAAAATCACACAACTTGAGCTTATAATTTCCAACAATGTTAACTTTAAAAACAAAAAACAAAAATCTCACTTGAAATAATGGAGACATTTGGCGGGCTTGCGGTGAGAGAAACTGGAGCTGCTGCTACCTTCTCCGGTGGGGCGCCGACAAGGGTAGGGTACGGGTTTCCCGGCATCATCACTCGACATGAGGCAGTGGTTCTTGGAATTGTCGTTTTGGGACAAAACGACTTTGTGGATGATATCTGAAACACAATAAAAAAACCCTAAGAGGAAGTAGGCCGCAGAGAGAGGAGAGAGAGCACACCGGCCATAATGGTTTCCTCCGTGGCCTCCACAATGCCTCCGGAAACTGGTAGAATGCAAAAAACGATAGAAAAACAGAGAACCGGCTTTGAGAGTGAGAGCGAAATCGAGAAAATGAGAGAGAAATCAAGAAAATGAGAGAGAGAGAAAGTGTCACACAGAGAAGAGGGAAGGATCGAGGTCACAGTACCGAGAGAAATGATCCAGGCCAGAAGGAGAGAATAGCCAATCGAGGAGAGAACGACGGGAATTAGGGGATTAGGTTTTTCGAGAGAGATAGAGAGAAAAGGGACAGTGTCAAACGAAAAATAGAGAACGGAGAAAGAAGATGAAGATAAGATCAAATCCGTTTTCAATTTTTTATTACAAATTAATGTAAAAGTGACGCGTGGCTTCAGGAGGCACGGTCATTATACAAGTAGTAAATAAAGAAAGAGCATTGCTAAGAAGCCAAAGAAAGAGTAGTGCTAGGAAAAGATGTTATAAAAAAGTTAATTTTGGGTTCACCAAAATTCAAACTCTTGACCTTTTGGATTTGGAATTCTAATACCATGTCTTGAAACCACTCATCCCAAAAGTATAACCTTAAAACAATGTAACATTAATAATCATATCTCTAATACTTTCTAAATCTTCATTGTACACATTATACACTTAGGTCATTAGCTCTCTATACTTTTTCATAAAGAAAAGATCTAACATATAAAAATTTAAAAATACAAATAAAGACCCTAAAACTATAGCCTAATTCATCATGACTCATGAGATCATCTCTCTAAACCCTAGAGCGCCATCATCATGATTCATGAGGTCATCTCTCCCAACATAAATTAAATGATAAAAAAACTAAAACTAACAAAGATTACCGTTCTTCTTTAAATGCTGCTGCTCCTTGAGAAAATAATGTGAGGATACGTTTCCTTTGAGGAATTGTCTATTATGGAGAAAGTATCTTTCAGTTCTTTTGTGACAAATATTCTAATTTGACTATTATTTGTGGTGTATAAAAATTATAATTATATTTACTGTAGCCCTAAAATTTTAGTAATAATAAACCGGTATTAATTTAACAAAGCAAATAAATCATGTTCTATTTTTAGTTTATAATAAACCACAATTTTATTGCAGTTGTATGAAGTCATCCGTAAATTTTTTATTCGGCTTGAATAGACTTTTGTTAATACAAAATATCTGTTATATATTTTATTATATATTATTAATTTTATAACAAAAATATATTATATGATATTTTTTATTGTAATTAAAAAAATTAAAATTAAGAAGTTCTTTTTTTTGTCTTTTTCTTTTCTCTTCTTTATCTTTTTTTCTTTATCATCTATTTTATTTCACTTTTTAATTTTAATATTAAAAAAATAATAATATTTTATAATATTATTAAAATATAATGTGTATAACTAGGATATAAAAGATATAAATTTAACTAACAAATTTATTATTTAAAATACAAATCTAATTCTCATATATTTATGTACCTGAATTTTTTAAATTTTTATAACACACAAATCTGACATTTAGATATATATATCTGAATTTTTGAAAATAAATTTTTAATGTATAAATCTAACTTTTAAATTTTTGTATCTCATTTAAATCGGTCTTTTAAATTTTATTTTTTTTTCTCCTCAACAAATTTGACCTACTAATTTGTTTAATAACAATTTTAAAAAAATTAACTCCATATTAAAAAAAACCAACTTTTTTTAATAACGATGCATTACACACCAATTTATTTTATATAAAAAAATTAGTCACTCTATTTTTTTTATATACTATTATTAATTATTAGTTAGACAATAATTAAAATTAAAATTAAAATTAAAAATCGATATTTGTATTTATATTATATTATTAGTTTGACAATAAAAATATAGATTTTTTATTTTGAATTATTTAAATATTTTATTTATTAAAATGTGCAATATGTACTTTTTAAACTACTATTATACATTCCAGATACAAAAGATAAAAGATAAATAAATACATAAGTTAAATAATATGTATCCGAGATGTTCCAAATGCACTTGGATATATAATGTATTATATCTACATATATGTATATATTTAGAGTGCATAACATTAGAGATAAAGTCAATATATATATATATATATATATATATATATATATATATATATATATAAAATATGATTATTAAATAAAAATGAAGTAATAATGAATAATAAATTATTAATTAATTTTATTTCGAAACAAAATACTAATTGTAAGAAGAAAATTAATATATTGACTAAATAGATAGATATAAAACAACAAAAAAATAGTTATATTATAATTAAATTAATAAATATTTATTAAAAATATTAAATATACATCTTCGAATTAGAATTTAGAACTACAGTTTTTTGGTTTTGATTTTTTAGAGTTATTTTTGTTAGACCTATAACCTAATAATAATATTATTATTATCGTAATATTGGTAATTAAGACGACGACAGCGACGATGACGACAATAATAATAATAATAATAATAATAATAATAATAATATAAAAGCAAAAGGTTGCAAGAAGGATAATATTAGCAATTTAACATGATTATAAAGTTAGTCTATGTCTATATTTGCTCTAATTGTTACAATAATATAATTTATTATTTGTGGACAGCTCTATATATTTCTGGATAATTTCATTTATTATTTTTTTTATGGTCCCGATTATACTTTTTCCACCGAAAAAAGCTTCTTCCTTTAAATTGTTCACAATAGAGAAAGTAAAAATGGAAAAAGCTCCTTCCTTTGAATTATCTACAATAGAAAAAGTAAAAACTGGACGTTTAAAAGTAAGTTCTTAAATTCCATATTAATAGTAGAGAATGACACTGCACTATTATTTATGATATTTAAAAAGTTTTTCTCAAAAAATATAGTGAATTAAAAACATTATACCTCTTTAAAAATTTAATATTTTTTTATTAAATATGTTGAAATAATTACTAATAATATAATTTTTTTAGTGACTTATTTAATAATATAATTAGGAATAGAATGACTGTACAGAATGTCTCTGATACGGTTTAGGAGGAGGATCGGGAACCTGCGAGTCGAGTCGGATGTCGGATTGTCCAGGCGGAGCGGAGGGGAGGTACCTGCAAAGACACTCCGACGCTCAAGTCAGAATGGATCTAAGAGGTGTAAGGTGTGAGGAATGAATGAATACCTGGAGGGACCTGGGTCCTCTATTTATAGGTGATGGTGGTTATCTTATTTTATCTTATCTGGTTAAGATAAGGGAGATGTTTGAATTCAAAAGTTAGTTAGGAGCTCTAGAGGGCCGGTTCCGGGCCTTCTAGAAGGACGAGACGGGTTGGTCTGAGGAGCCGGGTTCGGGTTCGGTCACGGGTCCGGGATCCGCGGGCCGGATCCGTAACAGTTGCCCCCGTAGCGGGAGAGCGAGTAAGGTCGGTTTGTTGCTAGTGAGGTGAGACGTTTTTAACCGCATCTCCTGGTCTTTGTCGAGTGTCCGTTCGGTGACGAGGTCGGTTTCTCGATTTCGTTTGGTAAAAGATTCGTTCTGACCGTTTTTTGGTCTTGACGTGACCTTTCCGTGCCTGCTGCGCCCGTTGCGTCCTTTGAGGCGTGATTTATTAGTTTGCTTTTTCAAGGGGGCATTTATTGTGGGGGGTTTTTTCTCTTTCTTGCCCCTGTGAGTCTTCATTGTGCCTAGGGTTAGTTGTGTCTTTTTGCTTTCTTTTGAAACCGTTTTTGCTTTGGTTTTATTTCCCTCGTCCATTTTTTCTTCTAAAGAGAAACTCTTCATTTTCTGAAAGGGAACTCTTCCGCGGTTTTTGCTTTCTGGTGCCGCTCTGCTTCTTCTGTTTTCCTGGTTTTTTTCAAGCTTCCTTCTAATTTACCAGGTTGGCATGCTTTGCCTTTTTCTTTTTTACTTTGTGCATGCTTGTTCTGTTTTTGCCCCTCGTTTGTTCTGCCTGTTTTCTTTTTTATTTGCTTGTTTATTGTGCTTGGTGTTTCGTTTGTTGAGTTTTGGGGAAGGGGCTGAGCACCGCCGTTTTTTCCTTGATTGTAGTGGTGGGTCATCGCGTTGGGTTTGGTAGTGGTGTTAGGTTTTTGTCTTGTTACTGTGTAGAGTTGGTAGGCTGATGGTGGTGCTCCTCCCTGTTTTAGGTATGCAGCGTCGGAGAAATGAGGGTGTGGGAGCCCCAGTAGCCCCTTCCAGGGGCGTTCCCAATCGCTATGGTTGGGTGACCAGCGATGTATGGGGTGTTCCGTCGCGGATGACGGAGGGTGATCTCCAACGGCTCCGCGACCAGGGGGCAATTTGCGGTGGTGGTGATGAGGAGGGGCGATATGAGCTCGTGCTCCCTGATGCCGACGAGCGCGTTTGTTACTTGAACCTCCATTCGCCCACCGTGCCGGATTGGATGTGGGTTTATGAGTCCATGTTTACTCGGCTTGGCGTGCGGTTCCCGTTTTCGCCGTTTGTCCAGGGTTTACTTAGTCGGTGTTCCGTAGCGCCGCCTCAGCTTCACCCGAATAGCTGGGCAGCCGTGCGATGTTTTGAGCTGGTGTGCCGGTATCTCGATCTTCCGGCTTCAGTTCCTGTTTTTCTCTTTCTTTTCTTGTGCACTCTTCCGACTAAGGAGGGGAAGCACAAGAAAGGATATATGTCTTTCCGTGCTCAACCTCATCGCCGGATTTTTGGGTTGTTTGAGGATTCTTTTCACGGATTTAAATGGGAGTATTTTAAGGTGCGTCCCGTTCAGGGGCACCACCCGTTTTGGCTTACATTGGAAGGCGAGCGCCGGTTTCCGACGTATTGGAATTTTGGTGCCGGCCCGTCAGTTCTGACTAAGATTTCCTATGATGATTTGTCTCGGGAGGATAAGGATATTGCCAGCGTTTTGTGGCATTTGTTTGGCGAGCGTCCGTTGAATCCTCGAGACGTTATGGGGGGATCCTGAGGCTTGTCGGACATATATTGGTGTGTTCCCTTTTTTTTTTTTAAACTCTTCTCCTGTTTTCTTTCAGTTGAGATGGCTAGCGGGCTGACTTCTTTGGCAAGGCTGAAGGCAGCGTTGGTTCGGGAGGAGGGGTCGTCGTCTCCATCTACTCCTGTCTCGAATCCGGCTGTGGATTCTCAGGCTGCCTCTCAGGGGGTGGTTTCTTCGGGGGCGCCTACAGGCGTTCAGGTTCCCCCCGGTTCTGCGAGTTCGCCTGAGGTCGTCGTGGTGACGGCTGCTGAGGCTTCTCGGAAGAGGAGTAGGCCTGAGGAGCCGGGCAGTGAGACCTTTGAGGAGGAGGGTTTGGTACCTAGTGTGATGGACCGACGCTTCGATGCTACGGGTTTTATTGATCAGCACTTGATGCCTGGAACAGAGTCATTTTTTGATGGCTGTGACGTCTCGTTCCAGGCCAAGTCGGTTTACCGTGCCCTTCTTCGTTCTGCCGTGGTTGTTCGGAAGGCCGAGCCCGTGATGGCTCAAGTGGGTTTGTTAGAAAAGAAGCTTCGGCAGGCTCAGGCTGATGTGACTAAGCTGAAGGAGGAGCTTGAGGCCGCCAATATTGCGAAGGAGAAAGCGGTGAAGTCTTCAGAGGATGCCGGGGCGGAGATTCTCCGACTTGCCGGTGTTGAGACTTCGCTTCTTTCTCAATTGGCGGAGGAGCGGACGCGTGCTTCGGATGCGGGTTCTCAAGCTGCCGTGCTTCTCGCCGAGTCGGAAACTCTGAAGGCTGAGGTTGAAGCTTTGAAAAAGGAGAAGACGGGTCTGTTGGCTGATGCTAAGGATGCCATCGCTGCTACCGAGGAGACGATGAAGGCGCAGGTTCTGGTGTTGGCTCCTGGCGTGGATGTGTCCGTGATGGGAGCGTTTAAGACTGTTCGTGATGGTCGGATTGTCGACCTTGAGTAGTTCTCTGTAATTAGTTTTATCTTTGAACTTTGCTTGTTTTTGAATATTTCCAGTGGCTTAAGGGCCGTAACTTGTTTTTAATGGTATTTTCAGCCGTTTGGGTCTTTTTGTACGATCCGTTTTGTGGCGTTTTTTGGCCGTTCGGGCCTTCTCGTATATTTGAGTTTGTTTGTTTTCTCGTTTTCATCAACCGTCGTTTGGTCAGTTTTTATGGATATCCGTGTGTTCGGCCTGGGGGGTGATCAGTCCTCCAGTGATGGCCGTGTCTTTTGTTCCGTGTTTGAGAAGCGGAAATAACTTGTAATGGAGATGAAGTGGAAATAACTTGTAATGAAAATTTTATTTGAATGGTTGGGCCTCGTTAAAACCCTTCGTTAGCGAGGGGAAAGAGTACCCGGGGTTAAAAGACGAAAAGAAAAATAAAAATGAAAGAAAAACAAAGGGTGACTTATTTAAGTGTAGTATCTTCGTAAGTTGGCTGCGTTCCAAGTTCTTGGTATTTCGCTGCCGTCGAGTCGTTCGAGTTTATATGCTCCTTTTCCGATTACGGCCTTGATTCTGTATGGTCCTTCCCAATTGGGGGCGAGTTTCCCTTCCCCTGGGGTCGAAGGACCGATATCGTTTCGTCGTAGGACGAGGTCATTGGTCGCGAACTCCCGTCGGATAACGCCGTGATTGTACCTTAGGCTGATTCGTTGTTTGAGTGCTAACTCTTTGATGTGAGCTATGCTTCTCTCTTCGTCGATAAGATCTCGTTCGGCTTCCTCGTCGTTACTTCCGACTGTTTTCCTGGGGCTGGGGTCCCCGATTTCCACTGGGATGACTGCTTCTACGCCGTATGTTAATCGGAAAGGCGTTTCCCCCGTGCTCGTTTGGGGTGTCGTTCGGTACGACCATAGAACTGACCCCAACTCATCTGCCCATAGTCCTTTGGCTTCGTCGAGCCGTTTCTTGAGTCCTTTAACGATTATTTTGTTCGCGGATTCCACTTGTCCGTTTGTTTGGGGATGTTCTACCGAGCTGAAGTGATGGGATATGCATAATCCTTCTAGGAATTCTCTGAATTTTTTGTCGGTAAACTGGGTTCCGTTGTCTGAGATGATGACCTCGGGGATTCCGAATCGGGTGATGATCTGTCGCCAGACGAATTTTCGACACTGGGTTGCCGTTATGGAGGCCAGAGGTTCGGCTTCGATCCATTTGGTGTAGTAGTCTATGGCGACAATGAGATTTCTGAGTTGGCCGGGTGCTGTGGGGAAGGGTCCGACGAGGTCGATTCCCCAACTGCCGAACGGCCGTTCTGCCGATATGGTGTTGAGTTGGTGTGGGGCGACTTGGTGGATATTGGCGTGTCTTTGGCATTTGTCGCAGCTTTTTGTTAATTGCATGGAATCTCGAATGATCGTGGGCCAGAAGTAGCCAGCCCTGATGATTTTTTGGGCTAGTGTCTTTCCTCCGATGTGGTGACCGCAGCAGCCCTCGTGGATCTCGCGGAGTATGTACTCCGTGTCCCCGGGTTCGATACATTTGAGTAGGGGTTGCGAGAATCCACGTTTGTATAGCTGTCCTGCTATGATGGAGAAGTTGGCGGCTTCTCTTTTTATTCGCCTTTCCTCTTTTGGGTCTGGTGGTAGGGTTCCGTCGAGGAGGTACTGTAGGATAGGGTATGTCCAGGACTCCCGGTTTGAGGATGTTAGATGTTCGCTGATTATCGTTGATACGGAAGGCGACTTAACGACCTCCTGAATTAGTGATCTGTTACCGTGTCCCGATTTTGTACTGGCTAGTTTGGAGAGTAGGTCCGCCCTGGCGTTTCGTTCTCTGGGGACATGTTGTATGGTAATGTTTTCGAATCCTTCCTTCAATTCATTTACCTTGTTGAGGTATTGTTGGAGTAGGGGATCCCGGGTTTGGTAGCTTCCGTTGATTTGGGAGCAGACTACCTGGGAATCGGTATTTACTTCAAGTACCTTTGCGCCGACTTCCCGGGCTAGGGTTAGGCCTGCTAAGAGGGCCTCGTATTCTGCTTGGTTATTTGATACTGGGAAGTCGTATCGTATTGATTGTTCAATTGTGATCCCGTTTTGGTTTTCGAGTATAATTCCGGCGCCTCCGTGAGTGGAGTTTGATGAGTCGTCGACGTGCAGTTTCCATGGTTCGGGGGTGAGTTTAATCGGAGTCATTTCAGCGATGAAATCGGTCAAGGCCTGCGCTTTGATGGCGTTTCGGGGTTCGAACCTGATCTGGAATTGGGATAACTCGATGGACCATGCTAGCATTCTTCCTGCTAGATCGGGTTTTTGTAATACCTGTTTGACCGCTTGGTCGGTTCGGACTGTTATGGGGTGAGCTTGGAAGTATTGTCGTAGCCGTCGGGAAGCCGAGAGGAGTGCAAAAGCTAGCTTTTCTAAGCGTGAATAGCGAGCTTCTGTATCCTGTAGGACCTTGCTTATGAAGTATATGGGTTTTTGTTCCTTTTTCTCGTTTTCCCGGACGAGTGCTGCTGTGATTGCTTCTTCTGTTATGGAGAGGTACAGGTAAAGTGTTTCCCCTGTTTGGGGTTTGGCGAGGATTGGAGGTTCCGCTAGAACCCTCTTGAAGTGTTGGAACGCTTCTTCGCATTCTGTCTCCCATTTAAAAGGGGTTCCTTTTTTCATTAGTTTGAAAAAAGGGATTGCCCTTTGGGCCGATGCCCCGAGAAACCGGGATAGCGCGGTCAGTCGGCCGGTAAGTTTTTGGATGTCTTTGAGGTTTTTGGGACTTGTCATCTCAAGGACGGCACAACATTTCTCTGGGTTTGCCTCAACTCCGCGTTGCGTGATCATGAAGCCGAGGAATTTTCCTGCTTCCATTCCGAAGGCGCATTTTGTCGGGTTAAGCCGCATTTGGTGTTTTCGTAGGGTGTTCATTATTACCTTGAAGTCGTCGGTTAGTTGCTCACCGGACTCAGTCTTGGTGAGCATATCGTCTATGTAGACTTCTATTTTGTTTCCGGATAGGTTGCGAAATATCTTGTTAACAAGTCGCTGGTAGGTGGCTCCGGCGTTTTTTAAGCCGAAAGGCATTACTGTGTAGTAGTAGGTTCCGTCCGGGTTGATAAATGCTGTTTTTTCCTCGTCTGGTCGGTGCATCGGGATCTGGTTGTAGCCGGAATATGCGTCCATGAAGCTGAGGTATCG
Source organism: Arachis hypogaea (assembly GCF_003086295.3). Classification (NCBI taxonomy): domain Eukaryota; kingdom Viridiplantae; phylum Streptophyta; class Magnoliopsida; order Fabales; family Fabaceae; genus Arachis; species Arachis hypogaea. Next base: position 72,092,593 of record NC_092038.1, on the reverse strand, counting down.
GTGGCCGGATGCTGCGTCCACTAGCCCGTCGATGTTTGGTAGGGGGAAGGCATCCTTCGGGCATGCTTTGTTGAGGTCTGTGTAGTCGACGCACATTCACCATTTCCCGTTAGATTTTCTTACCAGTACGACGTTGGCTAGCCAGGTCGTGTAGGGGAGTTCCCGGATGAAGTTGGCTTCGAGCAGGGCTTTAACTTGATTTCTGACCTCGGCGGCTCGGTCTGGTGACATTTTCCGTCTTCTTTGTGCTACTGGCTTAGCTAGGGGGTCTACTGCCAGATGGTGAGACATTAGGTCGGGGTTTATTCCCGGCATATCGGCTGGTGTAAATGCGAACAGGTCTCTGTTCTGTTTCAAGAGTTGGGAGAGTTCTTCTTTGAGGTCGTACGGGAGGTTTCTGTTGATGAAAGTGTATTCTTCTTTGGTTGGCCCTATCTGTAGCTTTTCCATGTCTCCTTTTGGTTCCGGTCTAGGTTGGCCGTCTAGTCGTGCGTCTAGGTCGGCAAGGAATATTTCGGCCGCGTCCCGGGATTTTTTCCTTAGGGCTAGGCTATTGTTGTCGCATTCGGCTGCGACTTCTCGGTCTCCGTGAATGGTTCCGATGGTGCCGTCGTCGGTTCTGAACTTCATGAGGAGGTATTTGGTAAAGATGACTGCAGAGAAGTCGTTGATCGTTTTTCTCCCGAGAATGACGTTATAGGCTGTGGAGTCTTTTAGGACTACGAATTCGGATAAGATCGTCTTTCTCTGATTGCTTGTTCCTATGGTGATGGGAAGGGTAATCAAGCCATCTGGTTTGAGAAAGTTGTCTCCGAGGCCCGTGACGCCGTGGCGGTGTGTTTGGAGGTTGTCGTTGCGGAGCCCGAGTTTGTCTAAAGCTCCTCGGAAGAGGATGTTGGAGTCTGCGCCGGTGTCTACCAGTATTCTTCTTACTAGTCCTGTTCCGATTCGGGCTGATATGACGAAGGGGGCATCTTCGGCCGAGGTGCCGTGTTGGCAGTCCTCCGGCAAGAAAGTTATCGTGCTGTCGGCTGTGGCGACTGGGTCGTGGTGTCTGACGGCCATTATCTTGAGGTCTTTTTTCATTGTTAGTTTTGATTTATTTGATACGTCCTTGCCCGTGATGACGTTTACTATGATGGTCGGGTCTTCTTCGGGGTTTTCCCTGGGGGGTAGCTTTTGAGTTCTCGGGTTGCGCCCTTCTCTTTCTGGCGACTTGTCTCTGTCGGCGCGCCTTGGTTCTCTGATGATTTTGACGAACTCCGGGAGTTTGCCGTCTCGTATGGCCTGTTCGAGAGCGTCTTTAAGGTCAAAACAATCTTGTGTTTTGTGGCCGTAGCCTCGGTGGTAGTCGCAGTAGAGGGCTTTGTTGCCTCCTGTCCTTTCCTTGAGCGGTCGGGCTCTGGGGATGACGCCTCGATCTGCTATTTGGTGGTATATCTCGGTAATTGGTGCTGTTAGGGGCGTGTAATTAGAGAATTTTCCTATTCTTGGTGGTCGGTTGGTTGGCCTAAGGTGGTCTCGTTGGTTTTCTTTGGGTGGTGGATTGTGACGTGGAGGCGGGTTACCGTGTTGGGTAGCGGCGTGCTGCCGTTTGTTGGCAGCGACGACCTGGCTGACTTCCTCGTCGTTGATGTAGTCTTTGGTGACGTTCTGAATTTCGTGCATGGTCCACACTGGTTTAGTAGTGAGGTGTTTGCGAAAATCTTCATTCATGAGCCCGTTAGTTAGGCAAAGGCTTGCAACGGAGTCCGTGAGTCCGTCGACCATTAGGCATTCGTCGTTGAAGCAGTCGAGGTATTTCCTTGTAGATTCTTCTTGCTTCTGTGTGACCCCTAGCAAGCTGATGGGGTGTTTGGCCTTGGTGATTCGGGTTGTGAATTGGGCCATGAATTTTCGTGCAATGTCGTGGAAGCTGGCTATGGATCCGTTTGGGAGGGCGTTGAACCATTTGATCGCTGGTCCGGCAAGGGTTACTGGGAAGGCTCTGCATCGGACTGCGTCGGATGCTCCTTCTAAGTTCATTCTGGCCTCGAAGGCCGTTAGGTGTTCTTGAGGGTCCTTAGTTCCGTCATACTTCATGTCGGTGGGTTTGTCGAAACCTTTGGGGAGTTTTGCTCTTAAGATTCTTTCCATGAAGGGCGTGGCTCCCATTATGATGTGGTCGTTTCTCGTGCGTTTGGTGTTTCGTCGTCTCGGGTCTTCGTCCGAGTCGTGTTGACGGCTCAGATCGTGGGACGCGCTGCGGTGGTGTTTTTTGTTGTGTCGCCGTTCTGGCGATTTCTCGTGTCGATGGTTACGTGAGGTACTACGGCCATCTCTCCTATCGTGTTGCCGGGTTGGCGACCTTCCGCGGTGGGATCGTGGCCTGGACGTTGCCTGGCTTCCGTGTTCGTTGGCGTATTTTCCTCTGTCGGTCAGTTTGCCTTCAAGTTCCTGGATTCGGAGGCAGAGATCCTGAATGATCTGCGCCGCTTTGTCCCTTGCTTTCTCGGGGTGTTGTGGGTCTGTGACCATGTATTCGTTTGTGCGGTGGATGGTGCTTGCTATCCTAGCTTGGTTCGTGACCTCCTGTTGTTCTGAGGCCGGATGACGTGGTCGGGAGTCGTCTTGGCTTGATGGGTTTTCCTCCAGGATACCCTCCATCTGGTTCGACTGTCGCAAGTCCCCACAGACGGCGCCAATGTACAGAATGTCTCTGATACGGTTTAGGAGGAGGATCGGGAACCTGCGAGTCGAGTCGGATGTCGGATTGTCCAGGCGGAGCGGAGGGGAGGTACCTGCAAAGATACTCCGACGCTCAAGTCAGAATGGATCTAAGAGGTGTAAGGTGTGAGGAATGAATGAATACCTGGAGGGACCTGGGTCCTCTATTTATAGGTGATGGTGGTTATCTTATTTTATCTTATCTGGTTAAGATAAGGGAGATGTTTGAATTCAAAAGTTAGTTAGGAGCTCTAGAGGGCCGGTTCCGGGCCTTCTAGAAGGACGAGACGGGTTGGTCTGAGGAGCCGGGTTCGGGTTCGGTCACGGGTTGAAATAATTACTAATAATATAATTTTTTTAGTGACTTATTTAATAATATAATTAGGAATAGAATGACTAACATAAAGATATTGTAAATTAAGTTAGACAAATATATTATTATTATTATTATTATTATTATTATTATTATTATTATTATTATTATTGAATAAATTAAAAAATTAATTAAAAAACATCGTTAATTTTGCATCTAACTCTACCTATTATGCAAAATTTCTGTTTATATGATTTATTTTTTATAAAGCATGGACATTTTGTTAAGTTGCCGTATTCGTATGTTGGACACATTTTAGACACGACACTCATCGACATTCGTCCGACAAGCGTGTCTGCTGTATCCAATTGTATCTTAATAAAAAATAAAAAAATCTTCTCTGAACACATTTAAATATACCTAAATACCATCATATGTCAGTATGTCTAGTCTTATTTTAACATGTATTTTGAAATAAATTTAAAAATAATATATATTATTATTTATTAAAATAAAAATATTTGAAATACTTTATATAATTAAAAGAAGACATTAAAAATAGTTAAAAAAATTATGTTATATTTTAATATTAATAAAATATTAAAATATCATTATAATTTATCTAAAAAATACTTTATATTTTATATATATGTCGTGTCTCTGTATTTTATAAGATTTTAAAATTCGTATGTCCATATGTCACGTGTCGTATCGTGTCCCGTGTCTGTATTAATGTCTGTGTATCATAGTTTATTTCTCATTATATCTAGATTATATCTCATTAATAATTCTTTTTATAGATAAAGTTTTCTTATTAATTCCATTTTAAGTTTTCAATTATATGTTAGAACTAATTTTTTTATCCAAAGTTAATATAAAATAAAAAAAATATTCACATCAAGTTATCTAAACTCTAGAATCATTAATATGTTTTTTGACCAATAATATATTATTAATAATCTCCTCTGAAAGTTTAAGTTGCATAAATATAATTAGATAATTTTAATAAGATTAATATTATACATCTAAATTTTTTTATTAATCAAGTTGGTCTAACATAATAAAAATAAATTATAGCTAGTATTATTTCTAGTCTTGTTGTTTAACTTGGTTGAACTTTATTCATAAAAAAATACTTTTTTTAATAATTAATAAAATTATATAATAGTTTTAGATGGATATTAATAAATTTTATTTATTAAATTATATATATAAATAATTCATATAAAAATATGACCATTGAAATAGATAATTTAATATTTTTACTTGAATGCTTAAAGAATATTTTATCATTTTGTAGTAAAATTAAAATTTTAGCCTTTTTAAAATTCAAATTAAAATTATAATGTATAATATAATCAAATATGATTAAACCCCCAAAAATTTTAAGGGGGGTCTTATAATTATTTAAAATTAAGTAAAATAATATTTTGCAATTTTTAATATAAAAATCCAATTTTTTATGCCTAATAGTATTAATTTTGCATAACTCAATTTTTTTATACGTAAAAAAATTGATTTTATTTTATTTTATTTTAGCTGCAAAATAGTTGCAAAATAGTTCAGTAACCTATATCCAAATTTGAGCCCACTTACTACAATCTACTATTTCCAACCAACTACCTTATACCTTATGTTTATTTATTTTTTGGTCGTACAAGGATTGAATTATACTTTTTTCACCAAAAAAAACTCTTTATTAATTAGCATTAAATTTAAAATACTGAAATATTCTTTATGTAATAATTTTAAAATTAATATAATATCTTTTATATGAATAATTAATATTATTTGATTTATTAACACTTATAAATTTTAATTTAATATTAAAAAGGTTAAAATATTTTATAGTTAATATTAAATTTAACACTTGAAACAATTAAAATATTCATATAATTTAATTTTTAAAAGAACAAATAACATTTTAAGGTTAATCTTAAAAGAAATTAAAACACCATTATAAAATTAATTCATATTGTTTGATCGTGTTAGAAATGAAAAATTTGAATTTAATTTAACAAGACTAAAATACTCATTTTAAATGACTAAGGTATTCTTTTTAAAATTTAAATAAAAATAAATTTTTAGTATTAGTTTAAAAAAATACTATCCTTTGAATTTAAAGATATTTGGTTGTATTAGAAATTAATATTTAAATTTTATTATAAAAAAATAAAATTTATACAGAATTCAATTTAAAAAAATAAATTTTTTTCTTAACATTCATTTTAAAGAGACAAATTTTTTTATTACAATTATAATAAATTTTATTATTATTGATATTAACATGTGTGGAGGGTGATATGTATGAGTTTTGAATTCTCTTTGAACACACGTGATGATCATATGGATATGGTAGCCATGTAGAAACTAATTACTTTTATATTATATTTCAAAACAACCCCATATTTTTCACAATTTCTTAATTTGTTCTGGTCCATTAAGGATCTTAAAATATTTTTCTTACGTTAGAAGTTTCCTTTTTCTCTTCACAAATCATAACTCATAAGCAAGCACAAGCAGTGAAACCAGTTAAGTACTTACCATAGGGATGTCTGACGAGCGACGGCAAGGGAAACAACGACAAAGTCAGCCATGGCAAGAGCAACTGTGATAATTGAGTGGAGAGGCAAGCACCGAGCAGAGACGACAATGATCTTCGCGAGCAGAAGTAACGACTAACGATGAAACTACGACGCCGGCGACAACGACAGTTTCTGGATGATTGGTCCGTGAATCTTGGCGATACTGGGTTCCTCATTTCTGAGGTTGTATAGTGTAAAGGACGAGCCATGGGTGTGTAGGTGGGTTGTGGGTTCAAGTTTCTCTATTTTTGTCATTCTGAAATTAGGAAGTTTTTTTTGGGATCAAAACGACACTGTTTTGAGGGGGAGTAGCAAACCAGGGATTTAAAAAATGGTTTGGTTCAGTCAGTTGATGAGCGGATAATTTATATGCTTTTTGGCATTGTTTTTAGATAGTTTTTAGTATAATCTAGCTACTTTTAGGGATGTTTTCATTAGTTTTTATGCTAAATTCATATTTCTGGACTTTACTATGAGTTTGTGTGTTTTTCTGTGATTTCAGGTAATTTCTGGCTGAAATTGAGGGACCTGAGCAAAACTCTGATAAAAGGCTGACAAAGGACTGCTAATGCTGTTAGATTCTGACCTCCCTGCACTCGAAATAGATTTTCTGGAGCTACAGAACTTCAAATGACGCGCTTTCAATGGCGTTGGAAAGTAGACATCCAGAGCTTTCCAGCAATATATAATAGTTCATACTTTATTTAAGATTAGACGACGTAAACTGGCGCTCAACGCCAGTTCCATACTGCATTCTAGAGTTAAACGCCAGAAACACATCACGAACCAGAGTTGAACGCCAAAAACACGTTACAACTTGGCGTTCAACTCCAAAAGAAGCCTCAGCTCGTGTAAAGTTCAAGCTCAGCCCAAGCACACACCAAGTGGGCCCCGGAAGTGGATTTCTGCATCAATTACTTACTTTTGTAAACCCTAGTAGCTAGTCTAGTACAAATAGGACTTTTTACTATTGTATTCGGTGTCTTTGACCATTCGGTCTTTTGACCATAGATCCTTCTCTCTATTTTTGAATTCATGTTACATTTTGGGGGCTGGCCATTCGGCCATGCCTGGACTTTCATCACTTATGTACTTTCAACAGTGGAGTTTCTACACATCATAGATTAAGGGTGTGGAGCTCTGCTGTACCTCAAGTTTTAATGCAATTACTACTATTTTCTATTCAATTCGATTTATTCCTGTTCTAAGATACCATTCGTACTTCAACCTGATGGATGTGATGATCCGTGACACTTATCATCATCCGTCCCTATGAACGCGTGCCTGACAACCACTTCCGTTCTACAAGCGAAAGCTAGAGTGTGTATCTCTTGGATTCCTGATGCACGACACATGGTTGCCCTCGCCTGACAACCGAGCCTTCCATTCCGTGAGATCAGAGTCTTCGTGGTATAAGCTAGAATTGACGGCATTCATGAGAATCCAGAAAGTCTAAACCTTGTCTCTGGTATTCCTAGTAGGATTCCGGAATTGAATGACTGTGACGAGATTCAAACTCGTGATTGTTGGGCGTGATGACAAACGCAAAAGAATCAAGGGTTTCTATTCCAACATGATCGAGAACTGACAGATTATTAGCCGTGCCGTGACAGAGCATTTGGACCTTTTTCACTGAGAGGATAGGATGTAGCCATTGACAACGGTGATGCCCTACATACATCTTGCCATGGAAAGGAGTAAGAAGGATTGGATGAAGGTAGTAGGAAAGCAGAGATTCAGAAGGAGCACAGCATCTTCATATGCCTATCTAAAATTCCCATCAATGATTTACATAAGTATTTCTATCTTTATTTTCAGTTTATTTATTCTTAATATTCGAAAACTCTCTCACCATTTATTATCCGCCTGACTGAGATTTACAAGATGACCATAGCTTGCTTCATACCAACAATCTCTGTGGGATCAACCCTTACTCACGTAAGGTTTATTACTTGGACGACCTAGTACACTTGCTGGTTAGTTGAGCGAAGTTGTGAAATTATGTTTAGACCATGGTATTGAGCACCAAGTTTTTGGGGCCATTACCTGGCACAATCAATTTCGAATAACAATTTAAGTATGAATCACAATTTCGTCCACCAAGTTTTTGGCGCTGTTGCCGGGGATTGTTCGAGTATGGACAACTGACGGTTCATCTTGTTGCTCAGATTAGGTAATTTTCTTTTTTTATTTTCTTTTCAAAAAGTTTTCAAAAATATTTTTTAAAAAATTTATCCCTATTTTCGAAAAAAAAATTATTTCTCATCTGTTTTCGAAAATTATTCTAAATTTTTAAGAATGAATTCTAGTGTTTCATGAAGCATGTTGAAGCCTGGCTGGCTGTAAAGCCATATCCAAATTCTTTTGGATTGAGGCTTCCAACCATCAGCATAGAGGCAATTTAATTGAAATATCAGTTGTTGTATGACTGATTTATATCCTAAAGCTGGCTCGCTATTAAGCCATGCCCAACTCTTGGATTGGAGCTTTAGGCTAACATTGAAAGATTACTAGAATTTTTCTTAAAAATCTTGAATTTCTTATTTTCCTTTTCCTATATGTTTTTCGAAAAATATAAAATAAAATACAAAAAAATAAAATAAAATCATAAAAATAAAAAATATTTTTGTGTTTCTTGTTTGAGTCTTGTGTCATGTTTTAAGTTTGGTGTCAATTGCATATTCATATTGTTCTTGCATTTTTCGAAAAATTCATGCATTCATAGTGTTCTTCATGATCTTCAAGTTGTTCTTGGTAAGTCTACTTGTTTGATCTTGATAATTTCTTGTTTTGTGTTCTTTGTTGTTTTTCATATGCATTTGTGCATTCATAGTGTCTAAGCATTGCAAATTTCTAAGTTTGGTGTCTTGCATATTTTTTTGCATAAAAAATTTTTCAAAAATATGTTCTTGATGTTCATCATGATCTTCAAAGTGTTCTTGGTGTTCATCTTGACATTCATAGTGTTCTTACATGCATCATGTGTTTTGATTCATAATTTTCATGTTGTGAGTCATTTTTTTTATGTTTTTCCCTCTCATAATTAAAAATTCAAAAATAAAAATATATCTTTTCCTTTTTTCTCTCAAAATTTTGAAAATTTGGGTTGACTTAGTCAAAAAAAATTAGTTGTTTCTTGTAAGTCAAGTCAAATTTTCAAATTTTAAAAATCTTATCTTTTCAAAACTTTTTCAAAAATTAAATCTTTTTCATTTTTCTTATTAATTTACGAAAATTTAAAACTATTTTTCAAAATCTTTTTCTTAATTTTATTTCAAATTTTCGAAACTTAACTAATAAGTAATGTGATTGATTCAAAAATTTGAAGTTTGTTACTTTCTTGTTAAGAAATGTTCAATCTTTAAATTCTAGAATCATATCTTTTAGTTTCTTGTTAATCAAGTAATTAATTTTAATTTTAAAATTAAATCTTTTTCAACAATATCTTTTTAATCATATCTTTTTATCATATCTTTTTCAAAATTTTATCTTTTTCAAAAATTTGATTTTAAAATATCTTTTCTAACTCCTTATCTTCTTATCTTTTCAAAATTAATTTTTAAATCTTTTTCAACTAACTATTTGACTTTTTGTTTGTTTCTTATCTTTTTCAAAACCACCTAACAACTTTTCTTTCTCTAATTTTTGAAAATACCTCCCTCTTTTTCAAAAATTCTTTTTAATTAATTAATTGTTTTAAATTTCAATTTTAATTTTATTCCTTATCTTAATTTTCGAAAGTCACTAACTCCTTTTCAAAATTATTTTCGAAAATTTCTCTCTCTCATCTTATTCTATTTATTTATTTATCTACTAACACTTCTCTTCATCTCAAGAATCTGACACTATCCTCACCCTTGTGTTTGGATTCTCCTTTCTTTATTCCCTTCTTCTTCTACTAACAATAAGGAATCTTTTTACTGTGACATAGAGAATTCCTCTTCTTTTTCTGTTCTCTTCTCTTTCATATGAGCAGGAACAAGAAAAAAGGCATTCTTGTTGAAACTGGTCCAGAACCTGAAAGGACTCTGAAGAGGAAACTAAGAGAAGCTAAATTACAACAATCCAGAGACAACCTTGTTGAAATTTTTGAACAAGAAAAGGAGATGGCAGCCGAACCCAACAACAATAATGCAAGAAGGATGCTTGGTGATTATACTGCACCTACGTCCAAGTTTGATGGAAGAAACATCTCAATTCCTGCCATTGGAGTAAACAATTTTGAGCTGAAACCTCAATTAGTTACTCTAATGCAACAGAACTGCAAGTTTCATGAACTTCCATCAGAAGATCCCTACCAGTTCTTGACTGAGTTCTTGCAGATCTGTGAGACTGTTAAGACTAATGGAGTAGATCCTGAAGTCTACAGGCTCATGCTTTTCCCTTTTGCTGTAAGAGACAGAGCTAGAGCATGGTTGGACTATCAACCTAAAGATAGCCTGGACTCCTGGGATAAGCTGGTCACGGCCTTCTTGGCTAAGTTCTTTCCTCCTTAAAAGCTGAGCAAGCTTAGAATGGATGTTCAGACCTTTAAACAAAAAGATGGTGAATCCCTCTATGAAGCTTGGGAAAGATACAAGCAGATGACCAAAAGATGTCCTTCTGACATGTTTTCAGAATGGACCATGATAGATATATTCTATTATGGTCTATCTGAGTTCCTAAGATGTCATTGGACTATTTTGCAGGTGGATCCATTCACCTAAAGAAAACGCCTGCAGAAGCTCAAGAACTTATTGACATGGTTGCAAATAACCAGTTCATGTACACTTCTGAGAGGAATTCCGTGAATAATGGGACGCCTCAAAGGAAGGGAGTTCTTGAAATTGATGCTCTGAATGCCATATTGGCTCAGAATAAAATGTTGACTCAGCAAGTTAACATGATTTCTCAAAGTCTGAATGGATGGCAAAATGCTTCCAACAGTACTAAAGAGGCATCTTCTGAAGAAGAAGATTATGATCCTGTGAACCCTACAATAGCAGAGGTAAATTATATGGGTGAACCTTATGGAAACACCTATAATTCATCATGGAGAAATCATCCAAATTTCTCATGGAATGATCAACAAAAGCCTCAACAAGGCTTTAATAATGGTGGAAGAAATAGGCTTAGCAATATCAAGCCTTATCCATCATCTTCTCAGCAACAGACAGAGAATTCTGAACAGAGTACCTCTAACTTAGCAAATTTAGTCTCTGATCTGTCTAAAGCCACTTTAAGTTTTATGAGTGAGACAAGGTCCTCCATCAGAAATTTGGAGGCACAAGTGGGATAGCTCAGTAAGAAAATCACTGAAACTATTCCTAGTACTCTCCCAAGCAATACTGAAGAGAATCCAAAAAGAGAGAGCAAGGCCGTTGATATAATCAATATGGCCGAACCTAGAGAGGAAGGAGAGGACGTGAATCCCAATGAGGAAGACCTCATGGGACGTCTCTCAAGCAAGAAGGAGTTCCTTATTGAGGACCCAAGGGAATCTGAGGCTCATATAGAGAGACCATAGAGATCCCATTAAACCTCCTTCTACCATTCATGAGCTTTGAAGACTATTTTTCCTCTGAAGAGGATGAAGATGTAATCGGAGAGCAAGTTGCTCAATATTTAGGAGCTATCATGAAGCTGAATGCCAAGTTATTTGGTAATGAGACTTGGGAAGGTGAACCTCTCTTGTTCATCAGTGAACTAGATACATGGGTTCAGCAAACTTTACCTCAAAAGAGACAAGATCCTGGCAAATTCCATAAGCTCCATGATCTTTGAAAAAGCTTTGTGTGACCTGGGGTCAGGCATAAATCTTATGCCACTCTCTGTAATGGAGAAGCTGGGGATGATTGAGGTACAGCCTGCCATATTCTCATTACAAATGGTAGACAAGTCAGTAAGACAAGCTTAAGGATTGGTAGAGGACATGTTGGTAATGGTTGAAGGCCTTTACATCCCTGCTGATTTCATAATCTTAGACACTAGGAAGGAGGAGGATGAATGCATCATCCTTGGAAGACCTTTCCTAGCCACAGCAGGAGCTGTGATAGATGTTAACAGAGGAGAATTAGTCCTTCAATTGAATGGAGACTACCTTGTGTTTAAGGCTCAAGGACCTTCTTCTTTAACAATGGAGAGGAAGCATGAAAAGCTTCTCTCAGTACAGAGTCAAACAAAGCCCCCACAATCAAGCTCTAAGTTTGGTGTTGGGAGGCCACAGCCAAACTCTAAGTTTGGTATTGAATCCCCACATTCAAACTCTAAGTTTGGTGTTGGGACTATACAACATTGACCTGATCACCGATGAGGCTCCATGAGAGCCCACTGTCAAGCTATTGATATTAAAGAAGCGCTTACTGGGAGGCAACCCAATTTTTATTTATCTATTTTTATTTTATATTTTATTAGGTACATGATCATGTGGAGTCACAAAAAATATACAAAAATTAAAAACAGAATAAAAAACAGCAAAAAAAATCACACCCTGGAGGAAGGACTTACTGGCATTTAAACGACAGTAAGGCGCATCTGGCTGGCGTTCAACGCCGGAACAGAGCATGGATCTGGCGTTGAACGCTAGAAACAAGCAACATCCTGGCGTTCAGATGCCAGGAATGCACCCTGAGGAGAGCTAGCGCTGAACGCCAGAAACAAGCATGGAACTGGCGTTTAACGCCAGAAATATGCTGCAATTGGGCGTTGAACGCCCAAAACGAGCATCACTTCGGCGTTTAAACGCCAGAATTGCATGTAAAGGCGTTTTACACGCCTAATTGGTGCAGGGATGTAAATCCTTGACACCTCAGGATCTGTGGACCCCACAGGATCCCCACCTACCTCCACTCATATTCTTCCCTCTTCTCAACATTCATCCTCTCTTCCCCATAAACACTCTTCCCCAAAAACCCTTCACCAATCACCTCAATCTCTCTTTCAAATTAACCCCCTTTACCACTCACATCCTTCCACTCTTCCCCATAAACCCCACCTACCTTCAAAATAAAAAATCCCTTTTCCCACCCAACCCACCCAATATGGCCGAAACTTAACCCCTCTCCCTCCACTATAAATACCCCTCCATTCTTCTTCATTTTCACACAACACAACCCCCTCTTCTATACCTTGGCCGAATACACCTTCCCCCACTCTCCTCCATATTTTCTCTTCTTCTTCTTCTTCTTTTCTTCCTTCTCTTGCTCGAGGGCGAGCAATATTATAAGTTTGGTGTGGTAAAAGCATAGCTTTTTATTTTTCCATAACCATTGATGGCACCTAAGGCCGGAGAAACCTCTAGAAAAGGGAAAGGGAAGACAAAAGCTTCCACCTCCGAGTCATGGGAGATCGAAAGATTCATCTCCAAAGCCCATCACTAAGAAAAGGATGGAGCAAATAAGAGAGCCCACTCATGGAACCCAAGAGATGCATGAGAAAGCTCATCACCAAGAAATCCCGGAGATACCTCAAGGGATGCACTTTCCTCTTAACAACTATTGGGAACAAAACACTTCTCTAGAAGACTTGAGTTATAATACGGATCAATTAAGGGTGCAACATCAAGAACACTCTATCATTCTCCATGAAATTAGAGAAGATCAAAGAGCAATGAGGGAGAAACAACAAAGGCAAAGAAGAGACATAGAAGAGCTCAAGAACATCATTGGTTCTTCAAGAAGAAAGCGCTACCATCACTAAGGTGGACTCATTCCTTATTCTTATTTTTTTCTGTTTTTTGGTTTTTATGCTATATGTGTGTTTATATTTTATGTCTCTACCTCATGATCATTAGTATGTAGTAACTATGTCTTAAGGCTATGAATAAATCCATAAATCATTCACCTCTCTTAAATGAAAAATGTTTCTAATTCAAAAGAACAAGAAGTACATGAATTTTGAAATTATCCTTGAATTTAGTTTAATTATATTGATGTGGTGACAATAATTTTTGTTTTCTGAATGAATGCTTGAACAGTGCATATTTTTGATCTTGTTGTTTATGAATGTTAAAATTGTTGGCTCTTGAAAGAATGATGAACAAAGAGAAATGCTATTGATCATCTGAAAAATCATAAAATTGATTCTTGAAGCAAGAAAAAGCAGTGAAAAAGTAAAAGCTTGCAAAAAAAAGAAGAAAAAAATGGTGAAAAAAATTTTAGAAAGAAAAAGAAAAAGCAAGCAGAAAAAGCCAATAGCCCTTAAAACCAAAAGGCAAGGGTAAAAAGGATCCATGGCTTTGAGCATCAATGGATAGGAGGGCCCAAGGAAATAAAATCCAGGCCTAAGCGGCTAAATCAAGCTGTCCCTAACCATGTGCTTGTGGCATGAAGGTCCAAGTGAAAAGCTTGAGACTGAGTGGTTAAAGTCGTGATCCAAAGCAAAAAAAAAGGGTGTGCTTAAGAGCTCTGGACACCTCTAACTTGAGACTTTAGCAAAGCTGAGTCACAATCTAAAAAGGTTCACCCAGCTATGTGTCTGTGGCATTTATGTATCCGGTGGTAATACTGGAAAAGAAAGTGCTTAGGGCCACGGCCAAGACCCATAAAAGTAGCTGTGTTCAAGAATCAACAAACTTAACTAGGAGAATCAATAACACCATCTGAAATTCTAAGTTCCTAGAGATGCCAATCATTTTAAACTTCAAAGGAGAAAGTGAGATGCCAAAACTGTTCAGAAGCAAAAAGCTACAAGTCCCGCTCATCTAATTAGAATTAATATTCATTGATATTTTGGGATTTATAGTATATTCTCTTCTTTTTATCCTAATTGATTTCCAGTTGCTTGGGGACAAGCAACAATTTAAGTTTGGTGTTGTGATGAGCGGATAATTTATACGCTTTTTGGCATTGTTTTTAGATAGTTTTTAGTATAATCTAGCTACTTTTAGGAATGTTTTCATTAGTTTTTATGCTAAATTCACATTTCTGGACTTTACTATGAGTTTGTGTGTTTTTCTGTGATTTCAGGTAATTTCTGGCTGAAATTGAGGGACCTAAGCAAAACTCTGATAAAAGGCTGACAAAGGACTGCTGATGCTGTTGGATTATGACCTCCTTGCACTCGAAATGGATTTTCTGGAGCTATCGAGATTCAAATGGCGCGCTCTCAATGGCGTTGGAAAGTAGACATCCAGAGCTTTCCAGCAATATATAATAGTTTATACTTTATTCAGGATTAGACGACGTAAATTGGCGCTCAACGCCAGTTCCATGCTGCATTCTAGAGTCAAACGCCAGAAACACGTCACGAACCAGAGCTTAACGCCAAAAACACGTTACAACTTGGCGTTCAACTCCAAAAGAAGCCTCATCTCGTGTAAAGTTCAAGCTCAGCCTAAGCACACACCAAGTGGGCCCTGGAAGTGGATTTCTACATCAATTACTTACTTATGTAAACCGTAGTAGCTAGTCTAGTATAAATAGGACTTTTTACTATTGTATTCGGTGTCTTTGACCATTCGGTCTTTTGACCATAGGTCCTTCTCCCTATTTTCGAATTCATGTTACATTTTAGGGCCTGGCCATTCGGCCATGCCTGGACCTTCATCACTTATGTACTTTCAACGGTGGAGTTTCTACACATCATATATTAAGGTTGTGGAGCTCTGCTGTACCTCAAGTTTTAATGCAATTACTACTATTTTCTATTCAATTCGATTTATTCCTGATCTAAGATACCATTCGTACTTCAACCTGATGGATGTGATGATCTGGGACACTCATCATCATCCGTCCCTATGAATGCGTGCCTGACAACCACTTTCGTTCTACAAGCGAAAGCTAGAGTGTGTATCTCTTGGACTCCTGATGCACGACGCATGGTTGCCCTCGCCTGACAACCGAGCCCTCCATTCTATGAGATCAGAGTCTTCGTGGTATAAGCTAGAATTGATGGCGGCATTCATGAGAATCCGGAAAGTCTAAACCTTATTTGTGGTATTCTGAGTAGGATTCTGGGATTGAATGACTGTGACGAGCTTCAAACTCGCGATTGTTGGGCGTGATGACAAATGCAAAAGAATAAAGGGATTTTATTCCAACATGATCAAGAATCGACAAATGATTAGCCGTGTCGTGACAGAGCATTTGGACCTTTTTCACTGAGAGGATGGGATGTAGCAATTGATAACGGTGATGCCCTACACACAGCTTGCCATGGAAAGGAGTAAGAAGGATTGGATGAAGGCAGTAGGAAAGCAGAGATTCAGAAGGAGCACAACATCTTTATACGCCTATCTGAAATTCCCATCAATGATTTACATAAGTATTTCTATCTTTATTTTCAGTTTATTTATTCTTAATATTCGAAAACTCTCTCACCATTTATTATCCGCCTGACTGAGATTTACAAGATGACCATAGCTTGCTTCAAACCAACAATCTCTGTGGGATTGACCCTTACTCACATAAGGTTTATTACTTGGACGACCCAGTACACTTGCTGGTTAGTTGAGTGAAGTTGTGAAATTATGTTTAGACCATGGTATTGAGCACCAAGTTTTTGGGGCCATTACCTGGGACAATCAATTTCAAATAACAATTTAAGTATGAATCACAATTTTGTCCACCATCAGTTTATCGGTTAATTATTGGTTCATTCGATTTCTTAATCAATTTTTTGCAGGACGGTTCTAGGCTTCAATCTGACCGAACAGAGGATCGGTTAATCTGGTTAAACCGGCTGATCCGATCCAATTTTCATAATATTGATCTAAACTGTTAACATAATTAAAATAAATCAACAGTTAAATTTAAAGCTAAATTTTATTCAATAAAATTAAATGTCATTTTTCAATTTTCTTTTAAGATTAGGCCTGTTGGGGTGTTAGACACACAAATGACCCATCAGGAATGTATTACGCCGTTGTGGGAGGTAATAACACTACAACTCGTCAACGCTGTTCTAAAGAAAATAGCGATGCCATTTTGATGAAAATGTCGATGACGTTTTGTGAAAAACGTCAATAATATTTTGTGGATGTATGACACATGCAAGCTTTTCTCTCCCATGGTTAACTTGCAAAACCATTCCCTTCTTCCCTCATTTCTTCTTCTTCTTTTTTAACTATCACTTTTAAAACAACCAACTCCACCTAGGGTTAGGAATTCCCTTTAGTAGGGGAATTTTCCCAAAAGGGAATGGATATGGGGACCTTTTTTTCCCGTGGATAGTAGGTGATGAATCTACATTTGATGATAAATTTTGGATTGATTTGAGTGGATTTCATCATATAAATTCACATTTATTCAGCTAAATAGCATGCTTTGTGTTTTCTTTCTAAATTGTGCCTAACTGTGAAAACATGCTATTTTGTGCTTATTAATCAATTTTTTTCCACTTTCATTCCATTCGATTCCTTGATATTTTTGATGAATGATTTTAGGTGTAATAGGTAGGAATGGCTTGATAAGAGTGGAAGAGAAGCATGCAATTAGGAGAAAACATGAAGAAAACAAAGGAGAAAAGCATTTCAGAGTGTGCCCACGCACACTTTCTGTGCCTACGCACAAGGGTCAAAATTAGCACCTGTGCCCAAGCACAACTCTATGCGTACGCACAAGAGAAAAAATAGCAAGTGTGTACGCACAAAACCTGTGCATACGCATAGTTACCAGCGTGTAACTTCATTAAAAAGTCACGTGGCTCGCGTTTTTAGGGCTCTTTGGCCCATTTCTGGAAGGCTAAAGCTGAAATCAAAATGCTATATGAAGGGACAGCAACACATATCAAAGGGAGCTCACTTTAGATTAGAAAAAACACATATTAGGAGTAGGAGTAGTGTAGTATACAAATTCTCTCTTAGGGTTTTAATTAGGGTTTTAATGTAGCATTTTATAGTTCAATTTTGATCTTGGATTTTGCTATCTTATTGTAAGTATTTCTTAATTTCCCTTTTTATTGCACTACTTGTTCTACACTCTTATATTTCAATTTCTCTTATCAATATACACATAGTTTTGCAATTTTGATTTCTAGTTAGTGATTTTGATGATTGTTGGTTATTATATGTTTGTTTGAGTTATTAGTGTTGATTTTGATCATTTGTGGTTCATAGTTATTATCAATTTTTCAATTTTGCCATGTTTATTGATTATTCCCATTATGTGTTTGATGAAATGCCAATTTTGATTATGGGGTAAATTTCCACCCCTTGGCTTGGGAAAATGAGTTTATGGATTACTAGAGTCATAATATCCGACATTTAGTAATAATTCTTGGGTTGTTAATTGTTATTGTTTCCATTAACGCTAGCTTCTTACTAAGGTAATTAGTAAGTTAGCTAGGATTTGTGGATTAATAACAATTATGCTCACTTGACTTACTCTTCGACGTTAAGGGTAGACTACATGAGATTAATCCATCATAATTATCATAGTTGTGGTTATGGTAAGGAAGGAATTCCATAAGTCATCCCATGTCAAGGGTTCCGTTTATGTTTTGAACCACTTTTCACTCATTGTAAAGCATTACTTGTCCATATTACACACATAATTCTTTTATTCTTTTATTAGTTTATTAATTGTAATTTTGAATCGTTCTTTCATTTCTTTATTGCTTCTTTATTGAAAATACCCCTTTGCTTTCCACAACCAAGATTGTGCACTTATTGTCACTAGTTCCTAGGGAAGAACGACCCGAGGTTTAATTACTCTCGGCTAATTTGTACTTGAAAAATCAAACTTTAATTGGTGGGATTTAATTGCCGGTTTAGACTATGCTACTGACGATGTAATTCTTGTTTTTGAGAAATTTTGAACCGGTACAAAATCTCCACACATCAGTAGGTATGCGTACCAATCTAATAAATGGGGTAGGGGCAGGGGAAGAGGTACGCGCCCCGTGGATGCCCTTATAATACCCACGAAAATGAAATTACATGAATACCCTTATATATATTAAGTTAAAAACCCTAATTTTTCATCCTAGATCTCAGCCTCACTTCCTCACTTAGATTCACTCTCCCTCACCCAGCGCCTCATCTCACCTAGCAACCTCACCAAGTCATGTCACTTAGATTCCTTGCTTATTGTCTCTAACAATAATGTGGCCACCATCTTCCTCCTGCCGCGCCACCTCGCCAACCACTCCAAGGTTCTCTGCGTCTCCATCGGCGCCAGCCATGAGTTCGTTGCCACTCTTCTAGAGTGATAAACCTCACAAGCCTCATCGTTGGTCACCGACATCCTCACTCATTCTCACTACCGATCACCACCTTCTCACTCACTGTCATTGCCTAATCATCGTCATGTCCTGCACCGTACTCGTTCAACAACGTCACTATAACACCCTAATTACCCTAAGCCTTACCTCATGCCATAAGGCAAAGGTTAATCAAAGGTTACGACAATTCTAAGGCTCATACATAAATATATATATAGAAGGAATAATAATTCTAGAAGCCTGATGAAGGAAGTAAGCTCAAATACGGAATTACAAAGCGCGAACGTTCACACAAAGCTATAAGTGTAAAAGATATGATCCAATATGTAAGGTAACAAGATATATGTAGTTATATAAGAGTATAATAATCATAAGATATTAGCCACAGTCCGCGGAGTTTGGGTCGACTAGTTAACTACTGGCATACAGAGTTATTGACAATAAAACATCTTATACAGAATATCTCTCATAAGGTAAACCTCTAAGGCAAAATAAAATACAAAAGTGAGAGTACTAATCAAAATAACCAAAATGACAACAAAATAGAATAGGATCCTCTACTCTGCTACCATCACGCAACTCACTGTGGTGGGTTGTGACCTGCATCTGAAAAATAAAAACAACGTATGGAATGAGAACCGGAGGTTCTCAGTATGGTAACAGTACCCAGTAATTTAAGATGTAAGACCCCGGGATGCCAGAGGCAATCCTAGAGCTTCATACCAAATAAATATTCAAGCTTAAACGAAATAAATAACTTAAACCGTAACTAATAATTAAGGTATCTAAACTTAGGGGATTTCTATCTAAAACTAATCACCGCTGTTGATATATATAACATATAATTCAAGAAGCAAGTAGACATGTTATACAATTAGGCAAGCTCAAGTAAACAAAGCAAGCAAGCATATAGAAGATGCATATGATGAATGTTTGTCCTATTGGCTGTGATATCACATGTCAGTTATTGTGCTAAACCTGACAGAAAACCCGAACGACAACTCTTGGATTAGTCTCTCTGTTGCGCATACTCAAGAGGAATAATTCCGTGGGTTAGTGCCCTACCACCTTGCAACCAGAGAGAAACCCATGCTCAGGAGGAAAAATTTCGAGGGATAAGTGCCCTACCACCTCCTTTTAGAGGGAAAACATTCCGAGGGAGAGTGCCCTACCATCTTCATCTTGAGCGATAAACATGAGTGAGAAGCCCAGCTTCAAGCCTCACATCCGAACGTAGGCAGGAGACTACCACAGCCTATACAACGGATAACAATGCATATCATAATCGTGTATTCAATCTCAAAGGCCATTCCTCATAGCACACTTCCACTCATACTCATTAGATCAACCATAATCATTCATTTTCAAGCTTTCAACTCATCACAACTATCATCAATTCATAACGTTCCATTCTGGACTCACTAGTTTGTCAATTTCGCGATTCATATATCTTTCTCTTTTCACACGCCACCAAACCCATCCTCAGTACACAAAAAACCTAAGTCTCCATTCTCTAACTTTTCAACATAAAACTAAATCAAACCTCCTATGACCTTTCCCATGTTTTAATGCCTGAAAATAAGCCCAAGAGTCTTAAAAGAGTGTCATAGAAGCTTACAATCTTGTTGAGAAGGTGAAAGAGTTGAAAACAAAACTTAAGTTTGAAAAACAGGGCGTGTGCATGCGCACAGGGGTGAGCGCGCGCACGCCGAGGAGATTTTAGTAAGTGTGCGTACGCATAGAGGTGTGCGTACGCACAAATGCAAAATTTTCCAAAACTCTGTTTGCTCGTACAAGTCGTACGAACGCCCTCAACAGAGCGCACCTTCCAATGTGTGTGTGCGCATAGGGTTGTGCGCGCACACAGGTTGTAAATTTCCATTGAATGTGCGCGTGCACAAATTGTGCTAGTGCTCTAAACAGACAGCCTTCCCATGTGTGTGCGTACACACAAGGCTGTGCGTGCGCACATGTTTAAAAATTCACAGGGGTGTGCGTTGATGACATGTCATCATGTCATGTTTTTCTATGCTTTTTCATAGAAGAAATTGATGGTTAGTGCTTAAATATTGCATTCTTTTGTGCTTAAATAATATATTTCTTTGATCTTTTGATTTTATAAACTTTGTAGGAAATAAGAAGAAAAGAAGCAAAAAAAAAGCACAAAATAAGCTAAAAAGAAGAAAAGAGGAATTTTGGGCAAGCTTTAAAGATTGAGCACGTTTTGGAACCTTAGGCCACGCTTTTAAAAGCGTGGCCCATGACCATGGAGCCATGGCATTAGTGACATGATACATATGCATTAATAACTAAAGCATGCATGCATTTAATTATTAATGCTTTATGCATGCATTATCATGAATTATTATGTATCACTACAAGATACGCGGAAGATAGCGGCGGCAAATTACCTGCGAATTTCTCCATCTGCCGCAATTTTTCAAAATAGCTGCGATTGGCATCTGATTTTTTCATTGTGACGCAGAATCAACTTAGATTAGTGTCAATTCAATGAAGTTCCGCCACAAAACCCCAACCCAATACATTGATTTTCCCCTAAATCAGTTCGGTACCCAAAATCAGAAAGAAGAGGAACCTGCGACAGGAGAGTGGAAGCGCAAGAACCCCTGTGCTCAAACACGCCGTGCGCCGCTGTGTCACCATAGAGTCGCGTGGCTATCGACCCAACCTCTTCTCACCGCCGTCGACCGTTCCCCTTTACTCTACAGTGTGTGAAACCCCTAATCCCTCATATTCGGTGTGCGTAACCCACCCCTATTCTCGCATCCACCGTGCGCATCTGAGACGTCTCTGAGTTGCGTGGCTACTTAGACGTCCTCCTCTCACCGTTGTCGACTGTTCCCCTCTCCTTCAGCGAATCTGAGTTATCGCGGCCTCAACCCAGTCACTGGTTCGTACTTTCACATTGCTCTTTCTTTCTTGTTTTCATTCTTGTTCACTTACAAAATTAGAATCTTATTTTCCTCAAGATTTGTATATCTTCTTGGTTCACATTATGCTTTCAGGTTATTTTCATTAAGATTTTGTCTATATATTTGATTAATTAAGTTAAATTGTACCTGTTTAGAATTAAGGATTTTGATTCAGATTCTCTCTATATATTTGATTAATTTTGATTCAGATTATGACTCATGTTTAACTGGGTTAAAAGAAGACCTCAAAAGAATGTTAAGTAGAAGCAAACAAATTTATCTGAAATCTTTGTTCCCCTGTTTCAATTTCGGAGAGGTAAGGCTTTAAATTTAAACTTTTCACTTCCTTTTTTTACCCTCCAAAAACTTATCTCGCAAACATGCCCTTTTTCCTACTGATGTTATCACTGTCGATAATCAAACTGAGGCTGCAGCAAAAGAAGGTAGCAATTCAGGTTCTTCATCTTTGATGTTCCATGGTGCAAATGAGAATAAAGTAGATTGGAAAACCGAAAGTGGTTCTTGACTATTTCCTCGGCCAGATTACCAACAAAAGAAGGCAACGCTCCTTTTCATGCAAGAGGAGGTTGGTTTTCACTCCCTTGTATCTTTTTCATTTGGGCATCATGTCTGTCAAAAATAGAAAAAAAGCCTCTTGATTTTACTGCACTATCTGCTATATAGCATTTAACAAATTAAATATTGAATTTTGGGTGCATAATTGCATCCTTTTGCTTAATATTTGATTCAATTTATCTTACTTTTTCTCAGTTTTTTTTTCATGATTTTCTATTTTGGTTTAGAGTTGCATCATTTTGTTCCTCTCTTGTAAAATATAAAGGGGTGTTCCTTTAATAGGTTATTTCTTGTTGAATTGTGGCTCTTGTCTTGTCTTTTTTAAATAAATAAATAGATAAATAATGTGCCAAAGACTTTGATTTTTTCATCCTTGGCAGATTTGATGTAGAAGAATGAAAGAGAAAATCGGTAAGGTCCAATAATCCTAACAATGAATTGGTTTTATATATTATCATCGTGCTCTAGTGTTTGTATCTGATGTTATAAATTACAAGACACCAAGAAGCCAGAGAGAAAGATACGACCATTTCTTGTGAAACATGACAAATCCAGTTGAACATAAACTAAACTAATTATCCTGCTGACGTTATTGCCTGCAATAAACTTTAATTGTTAATTTATCATGTTATTCTGTTATATTCAGGTAAATTTAGAATAAGTTTGTCATTGAAAAAAAATGAAAATAAAAACTTAAAACCTACTTTGTTATTGTGCGGTCAAAATTTGGCCTATGTTCATGGTCAAATGAGTAAGAAATATTTTGTTTGCTGAATAGTATTTAACTATTTATTAGCTTATACAGTTAGTTAGATTAGATTAGACTAGCACTTTGGTAATTAGTCTGTTAGCAGTTAGGAACTAACCATTATCTAATTATTTAAGTTCTAATAATCCACACTAATTATTTAAAAAAAAAACCCACATAAATTTGCGGCGGTTTCAAAACCGCCGCAGTTTTTTTTAAATCCACTACCGAAATAGCGGCGGTTCTACAACCGCCGCAAAATCAATTATTTGATTTGCAGCGGTTGTGCCAGCGGTTCGTTAGAACCGCCGCGAAATCATATTACCACCCCCTAATAGACGACGCTTAATGAACCGCTGGAGTTCTGTTTCGCGGCGGTTAAAAACCGCCGCAAATCCTTAAAAAAACCGCCGCTATTTGGCGTGTCTTTTGTAGTGTATTGATGCTTGTGCATGCATGAAACAATTAATTAATAATGCCAAGGAATGAATGCTAGCGTTAAAATAAATGAACGCTAAAGATAAGCAAATGGCATTACTAATTAATTAAACAAATAAAAGCATGCATGCATGAAACATTCAATCATTAATGCCAATGAATGAACCAAGGCGTTAAATAAGTAATTGGCATAATTAATTAAAGCCATGGAAGCATGCATGTAATACATTAGTAAAGCCAAAAGAACAAATCATGCTTTAAACGTGAATGCATTGGTTTTATTAATTAAAATACAATGAAAGCATGCAAAGTCATCAAAATCCAAGAAAGGAATGAACGCTAGCGTTCATTAGGCAAAGAGAGCGCTAGCTCTCAACAAACTAATCAAGCGTTCATTAAAGTGAACGCTACGCTCAATAAAGTGAGCGTTTTCGGGCTTTTCTTTAAGCCTTGTGCCAGCAACGTTCAATCACTAGTGGAGGCCAAGAGAAATCAAGAAAGTCACGATCAATAAAGTGAACTCAGCGTTCACTAAAATGAACGCTAGGCAAGGAAAATATGCGCACATGAGGAGCCACCAATAAACCAAGGCACACCAAGGAAGTGCTCAAGGCAGCATTCAAAGAAGTGAACGCTAAGCAAGAAATGGTGGCAACAATTGAAGCACCAAGGCGCAACACAAGAAGCAGCATTCACTTTAGTGAATGCCACGTTCATTGCTGTGAACGTTTTCGTGCTCAACCAAGAGAGCGCAACAAAGGATGAAGCGCTCAACCAAGGAGGGCCACCCACAAGGAACAACGTTCAATAAGTGAACTGGGAGTTCACTAAGTAAACCCTAGGCACCAAATGCCCACCAAGGTGGCACACCAAGAAAGTGAACTCTAATCCATGCCATCAAGTGCCAATCCGGATCCACCATTTCAAGGCCAAACCAAAAGGGCCCACTCTAAGTGTAACTCTGGCTCAATTAATTCTAATTCAAACCCATTGAACCCTCAAAGCAAACAAAGCTCATTAACACCACTCAAAGGCACAAGAAATAGTTAGATTAGGAATTTCATTTGAATTGTAATATGTTTTCAATTTTAATTTCATTTTTCACTTTGTAAAGCCTATATAAAGGCATCAATTTCATTTCATAGGAAGGCTGGCTCTAATAGAGAGCAGTAGGAGTAGGAGTAGAATAGAAAGCTCTTGTAAACACTTTTATTTTTCTGCACTGAATTCAATTTCGCTTCTGCACTTTCAATCTCTACAATTCTCTTCTGCAATTTCTTTTTCTGCACTTTTACAATTTTCTTGAGCTAAGTTTGCTTTCTGTGCAATTTAAATTCTCTGCCTCCTTGCTAATTTCCTTTTTGAAAATTTACATGAGTTTGCTGTGAGCTTGATTTACATTTCTAAGCAATTTAAATTTCCATGCACCTCAATTCCCTTTTCTGTTGATGCAATTTACTTTCCTTGTCATTTAAGATTCTGTCACTTGTTCGTAGTTTAGATTTACTGCCTCTTTAATTTCCAGCGCCCAATCCCCTTTACCTTTACTGCAATTTACATTTCTTGTCATTTAAGCTTCTGTTCAATTTACATTCTGCCATTTACAATTTTCAGTCAATTTACTTTCTGTTGCTTCAATTTCATCCAATTCATTACTGTTAGCTTGACTAAACATATCACCCACTAAAATTGCTTGATCCATCAATTCTTGTGGGATCGACCTCACTCTTGTGAGTTATTACTACTTGATGCGACCCGGTATAGTTGCCGGTGAGTTTGTGTGAAAATCTAATTTTCACCCATCAAGTTTTTGGCGCCGTTGCCAGGGATTGATTTAGATCGACAATTATTAGCAAGGAGTTTAAGTTATCGCCTTACTAAGGAATTCTTCTCTGTGAACATGAATTTCAATTTTCATTGGTGTTATGTTTTACAAAATTCAAATGGAGTTCAACTCATCTTATGATCAAACAAATTTTACGGGATATTACCCACCATCACCAATTGACTATTCTAATGGTGGCTGGGAATATCACCAAGAAAATGCAAATTTTGAGCACTCCAATCATTAGAGATACGCTTCAGAACAACAAGATGAGCAATAGAATCATATGGGATATTTTCCACCACCACAAAATAATTCAAGTTAGTATTCTAATGGTGGCTGGGAATATCACCAAGAAATGATAGATGATGAAGCAATTCACATGAGATATGATCCAGAATCACAAGATGATTTATGTCATTACCCTCATGGTGTCTAGACATATCAACAAGAGTGTGAACAATCAAGTTAAAGGAATTTCCTCCCAGAGCCACAAAGTGAATCATACTGTTATGACACTAACACAAACTATGGCTGGGAAGGGGATTCTAATGCTCCATATGATATTCAGCAAGAGACATCATCTATTGATTATGCTTTCAATAAATTCATGCAAGATTGTCCCCCAATGCCATAAAGTGATCCACACCCTGATGAATTCTACAATGATTCACATTATGGATGGGAGGGTCAAAACCAGAAAGCAATTAACAGTTCATAC
This sequence comes from Arachis hypogaea, assembly GCF_003086295.3. NCBI lineage: Eukaryota > Viridiplantae > Streptophyta > Magnoliopsida > Fabales > Fabaceae > Arachis > Arachis hypogaea. The sequence continues at coordinate 72,066,608 of NC_092038.1, read as the reverse complement.
TCCATTTATCAAGAGCCATCATCACTTGAGCAAACCTTCAATTCATTCATGCAAAATTGTCCACCCTTACCTCCCAGTTTCTCATTTGAAAATTCTTCATCACTTGTTTTTGCCTCAACACAAAGTTTCCTCCAAGATCCATACGACTCATCCTACCAACCACAAAAGTCATTCCACAATCCACAAGATTCATTCCATACCACTCAAAACAACCTCACCACAACACATCCATATTCACAAAATTTCTTTCAACCTTTATTTTTTGAGCTAGTAGTTGAGGATCCCCTTTAAAAGTCCAGAAAATTATTGGAAAGGCAAGAACAATCCTGGAAAGAGCAAGAGATCCTCTTCAAAAAGGTGGATGAGAACTTGGAGAAAATAAGGAAACACTCAGAACTGCTAAGCAAGGAAGATGAAGATCAATTGGTGGATGTGAAGGAGGAAGTGGAAGAGCAAGAAGAAGAGGCCCCTGTGTCAAGCAAACTTTCAATGAAGAATGAGGTGGTGGAGGAGGCCGAACCTGAAACTGCACTTGAGATGGAAAGGGAACATGAAAACTCACAACCCTCACAAACTTCCCTGAACCAAAGATTCTCAACACTTGAATCTGTGATTGAAAGATATGAAGAGGAGATGAAAAAAATATTGGGAAGAACAACAGACCTCCTCCATGAAAGTGCTATTAAGTCAAATGTTGAGTGTAAAGGAGGAAGTGAAGGAACAAGAAAGTGAGGAAGACAATCAAGGAAGCTCATACTCAAGTGAAGCAGAGAATTACATAGATGAAAGGCTCATAGAACAACCAATTCAAAAGGCTTTTGATGAAGAAAACACTCCAACAATCACACAACCACCAAGTCTTGATATCCAAGAAGTGAAGGCAACTAACAAGAGCACCAATCCCACCCCTGATCCAGCAAGCAAGCTCAATCAAGCCATTAACAAAAGAAAGCTTGCTGAAGAGAGGCCAAGACAGGGGACACTAGCTGGTTCATCTCCCCCATCGAGGTCATTCCTCTTAACAAACTGGAAGAAGAGGAAGAAAGTGAAGAACAACATGTCAAGCTAATGACACTAAAAGAGCGCTTGTTGGGAGGCAACCCAACCTTAGGTAACATGTCATTTCTCTGCTTGGTTTATTTTCTTTCTTTGCTTTGTTTAAGTTTCAATAAATTGGCATATGATTACATTCTAAGTTTGGTGTTGCTCTGCAACAATCTGTTTTCAAGCTCTATGGATGATTGCATCAAATCTGAATTGAAAGTGTCACACTAAAATTCTAAGCTTGGTGTGCCACTTATTTCCTATGCAATCTATTCAGCAGCACCACTTGTCTGCATAATCATAATGCCTTGCAGTGTTATCTTTCTTTTAGTTAGACAATTTTAGTTTTCTCTTTGTTTTAGTCATTTTCTTGTTTTTAATGCTTTCTGTTATTAACCATTTTTGTTAAATACATCACCAAAAAATCCTTATTCATGACAGATTCTTGGGTTAGTGATTGTATTTAACATATAACAGTTTCATTTGCTTAGTTTTAGTTCAAATAAATTGACATATGATTGCATTCTAAGTTTGGTTTTGCTATGCAACAAAATTTGCTTCCAATCTTTACTGGATACTTGCATCAACTCCAAGTGAAAGTGTCACACTAAGTTTGGTGTGCCACTCATCTTTTATGCCATGTATCATGCACACTCTCTTATGTTTGCAATCACAATGTCTCTGTCTCTTGTGCCTTGATTGTTATCTTTAATTTTGCTTGCTTGCAACATATGTACTGCTAACATTTCATTGTGTAAGACATTCATGATCCATCTTAACCCCATAGCCATTATTCTAATTGTTGCTTTAGGATGAGCAAGCATTTTGAGTTTGGCAGGGGAAGGGGAAGAATGGGAGGAAAATGACAACAATGGATAAGATGAATTACAAGGTTGTAAAGTTCTTTTTCCTCTCATTTGTTTTCAGCACTTTAAATTGCATGATTGTCTTTAACTTCTCTGTTTACATGTGTGTATGAATAAGCATAACCTGAATTTTGATCTGTAACATGTTGCTATGCCACTATGAATACCAACTTGAGTTTTGTAAAGTTCAAAGCAGTAAAGTATCATGATCATAAATAAACAAGGAATTAAAGAAGAACTTAGCATGTGCATACAAGTATTGGAAGGCTAGTATGATTAATTATTGCTCAATTGCATTAGATTTTATTTAATTGAAGTTCTCATCTAGCACATTTTGTGAATTTTTTTTGAAATCATGAAAACCTTGAAGAAGCAAGTACAAATTGAGGCAAGAAAGAAAAAGGGAGAGAATGAGAAAGCTAAAGGCTCTGAATACCAATGACAATCCAATTGTCAAGTACTTGTGGTGTTTATGTATCAGGCAAAAAGCTTGAAAACAAAACACTTAGAGTTAAGGCTAGGCTCAAGCGCAAATGCACTCCCTCAAAACTCAAGGCTCTGAGCATCAATGATTAGAGAGTAAAGAAAAGAAACAAATGAGCTTAAAGAAGTCCTCTAATTAAATGCTTGTGGTGCTTGTGTATCAAGTGGTAATACTTGAAAACAAAGCATTTAGAGTCGCAGCTTTGTTATTAACTCAAGGGGCAAAGCACCCAAAAGGAGAAGCTAATAAAAAAATCAAAAGCTTGTTTTAAGGAAGAAATATAAGGAAAAGATTTCATAAATTAAGCTAGATAGAAGCATCAATCATTTATATTTCTTTTGTGATTGTGGCATGCATGGAAAACTAGCCAACCATGAACATTGAGTTGCTATTCTTCTTACCTTGGATTATCAATCTCTATTGCATGATTCTTTTCTTGCTTGGGGACAAGCAAGGTTTAAGTTTGGTGTTGTGATGACATGTCATCATGTCATATTTTTCTATGCTTTTTCATAGAAGAAATTGATGGTTAGTGCTTAAATATTGCATTCTTTTGTGCTTAAATGATATATTTCTTTGATCTTTTGATTTTATAAACTTTGTAGGAAATAAGAAGAAAAGAAGCAAAAAAAAAAGCACAAAATAAGCTAAAAAGAAGAAAAGAGGAATTTTGGGCAAGCTTTAAAGATTGAGCACGCTTTGGAACCTTAGGCCACGCTTTTAAAAGCGTGGCCCATGACCATGGAGCCATGGCATTAGTGACATGATACATATGCATTAATAACTAAAGCATGCATGCATTTAATTATTAATGCTTTATGCATGCATTGTCATGAATTATTATGTATTGATGCTTGTGCATGCATGAAACAATTAATTAATAATGCCAAGGAATGAATGCTAGCGTTAAAATAAATGAACGCTAAAGATAAGCAAATGGCATTACTAATTAATTAAACAAATAAAAGCATGCATGCATGAAACATTCAATCATTAATGCCAATGAATGAACCAAGGCGTTAAATAAGTAATTGGCATAATTAATTAAAGCCATGGAAGCATGCATGTAATACATTAGTAAAGCCAAAAGAACAAATCATGCTTTAAACGTGAATGCATTGGTTTTATTAATTAAAATATAATGAAAGCATGCAAAGTCATCAAAATCCAAGAAAGGAATGAACGCTAGCGTTCATTAGGCAAAGAGAGCGCTAGCTCTCAACAAACTAATCAAGCGTTCATTAAAGTGAACGCTACGCTCAATAAAGTGAGCGTTTTCGGGCTTTTCTTTAAGCCTTGTGCCAGCAACGTTCAATCACTAGTGGAGGCCAAGGGAAATCAAGCTAAGAAAGCCACAATCAATAAAGTGAACTCAGCGTTCACTAAAATGAACGCTAGGCAAGGAAAATGTGCGCACATGAGGAGCCACCAATAAACCAAGGCACACCAAGGAAGTGCTCAAGGCAGCATTCAAAGAAGTGAACGCCAAGCAAGAAATGGTGGCAACAATTGAAGCACCAAGGCGCAACACAAGAAGCAGCGTTCACTTTAGTGAATGCCACGTTCATTGCTGTGAACGTTTTCGTGCTCAACCAAGAGAGCGCAACAAAGGATGAAGCGCTCAACCAAGGAGGGCCACCCACAAGGAACAACGTTCAATAAGTGAACTGGGAGTTCACTAAGTAAACCCTAGGCACCAAATGCCCACCAAGGTGGCACACCAAGAAAGTGAACTCTAATCCATGCCATCAAGTGCCAATCCGGATCCACCATTTCAAGGCCAAACCAAAAGGGCCCACTCTAAGTGTAACTCTGCCTCAATTAATTCTAATTCAAACCCATTGAACCCTCAAAGCAAACAGAGCTCATTAACACCACTCAAAGGCACAAGAAATAGTTAGATTAGGAATTTCATTTGAATTGTAATTTGTTTTCAATTTTAATTTCAATTTTTACTTTGTAAAGCCTATATAAAGGCATCAATTTCATTTCATAGGAAGGCTGGCTCTAATAGAGAGCATTAGGAGTAGGAGTAGAATAGAAAGCTCTTGTAAACACTTTTATTTTTCTACACTGAATTCAATTTTGCTTATGCACTTTCAATCTCTACAATTCTCTTCTGCAATTTCTTTTTCTGCACTTTTACAATTTTCTTGAGCTGAGTTTGCTTTATGTGCAATTTAAATTCTCTGCCTCCTTGCTAATTTCCTTTCTGAAATTTTACATGAGTTTGCTGTGAGCTTGATTTACATTTCTAAGCAATTTAAATTTTCATGCACCTCAATTCCCTTTTCTGTTGATGCAATTAACATTTCTTATCATTTAAGATTCTGTCACTTGTTCCAAGCTTAGATTTACTGCCTCTTTAATTTCCAGCGCCCAATCCCCTTTACATTTACTACAATTTACATTTCTTGTCATTTAAGCTTCTGTTCAATTTACATTCTGCCATTTACAATTTTCAGTCAATTTACTTTATGTTGCTTCAATTTCATCCAATTCATTACTGTTAGCTTGACTAGACATATCACCCACTAAAATTGCTTGATCCATCAATCTCTGTGGGATCGACCTCACTCTTGTGAGTAGGGCTGGAAGTGACCCGAGCTGAGCCGAGCTAGACCAAGCTCAAGCTCGGCTCACAAAAATTGAGCTTGGCTCACGGCTCGGCTCATTAACAATCGAGCCTATTTCTTAAGTTCAAACTCGGCTCACCGAAAACTCACGAGCTGGCCCGAGCTCACGAGCTGGCTCAAATAATAGAAAGATAAATACATAATTTATAATTCTATATTAATAAATTATAACTTATATATTTTAAAAAATATTTACAAAAATCAATTTTATATATTGTTATCTATCAATAAATTATAAATTTTTTATTTATGTCCTACATCAAAATTATATGTAAAAACTAAATATAAAATTTTAAATAATTAAGATCATTAATATATATTACTATTTCATATGTATGTATATAATATTAAAAGTATAGATTAAATGCATATAAGATATGTGTGTATATATATATATATATATATATATATATATATATAATCGAGTCAGCTCACGAGCTAATGAGCTGAGTTTATCCAAGCTCAAGCTCGACTCATTTAATTTATGAGCTCAATTTCAAGCTCAAGCTTGGCTCACTAGCTCACGAGCTTAGCTTATCGAGCTATTAACGAGTCGAGCTTGAGCTAGCTCATGAGCTGGCTTGACTCACTTCCAGCCCTACTTGTGAGTTATTACTACTTGATGCGACCCGGTACACTTGCCGGTGAGTTTGTGTGGAAATCTAATTTTCGCCCATCATGCGGGCGCACAAGGCTATGCGTGCGTACATACCAGAAATCACAAAATTCTGCAACTTTGCAGAATTTCAGATTTTGATACCAAACTTTGAATGATCATAACTTTCTCTACAAAATTTCAATTTTTACAAAATTTATACCAATTTAAAGAGTTTTCAATGAAATTTAATTTAAAGCAAATTTCAACGAAATTTGAAAACTGAGGCTCAAGTTATGATCCGTCAAATTTCACAAAAAATCTATTTTTACCAAAAACTCTAAAAACTCAAATTTAACCAACTCTCAATCCAAAAACCAACTCAAACACTTTTCAACCATACCAGAGCAACCCAAAATTCATACCAAGAATAGCTTCAACCATTTTCTCAATCACACAACCTCCTAAATCATTCAACAAGTCTAAATCCAACCTAATTCACATAACATTTCACCATAAATCAACACAAAACCATAATCCTCAATCAAGATTCTCAATCATCAACAATTTACACAATTTCTACATCAAGGATCCAACATAATCAACTTTAACATAATCCATCTACTCATAGGCATCATCTACCCTATCTCATCATAATTTCACATAGTCACAATAATCCAATCTCAACACCAACAAACCATAGTTGTTACTCATCCACACAATCATCACTATTCAACATCATAATTCAACAACATCATCATAATCTCCATTATCTCCAACCGCCTATTCCTTAATTAATAGGTCACATATTCATAATTCCAATCCATCATAAACATTGTACATTTACATATTATCATGAATCATCATAATCCTCGTGAGTCATCAATATAATCAATCACCATCAATACCCATCAACACCAATAATTTCCAACCATCATCATCAACTACCATAATCAATTACAACCAACAATAAAAAATCATCATCAATACCCATCTTTCCATCTCAACACCCACCAACACAAATGATCAATAGTTATCATCAAACATACATTTATATATAATTAACCATACAATAACACCTTTTAACCTATCTTAAGGTCAACTAGCCTAAGTATCCATGAATACTACATATTACATAGAGGAGACTGAAACCATACCTTGGCCTCTCTCCAAAAAGCACACTACACCAAGATTGGAGCCCAACAAGCTTTCAATCCCACCAACAAGCCACCAAAACTCACACTAACATCATATATATACCAAAATCAAAACCTAAGATACAAAAAATAACTAAACACAATAATTTAGTGAAAGCTTACCTTAATCAACGAGATTAGTGGTAAAGTCTAACAATTACCCGCTACTAGAAATCACCTAATCAAGCAAAATCACAAAATCTACTCAAAACCATAACCCCAAAAACGCAGAATTCTAGGGCTGAAAACTACGGATTGGGATGCAATTTTTTATCAGATTTTCTTAGATATAATGGAAGAGCTTGAAAGGAGCTTCACGTGACCACAAATGGCTCGTCAATCGGAGGTCCGTAGCTCAAGTTATGGCTCCCAGAAGGTGGTGATAAATAGTGTCACCCCTTTCTTCTCCCTTCTCTCTTAAATCCGCGCCTCTCTCTCTCTTGGAGGTGAAAAATGAGCTGAAAGCTCATTAAAACCACTTATATATGTTGTGCCTTGGTCTCGGTTTGGGTCCGGTCCAACCCGTTAGCATTTTTGGTTTGTTTGGCCCACTTTGGGCCAAAACCTTTAAGATTAGTGCCCTGTTTTCAATTCTAAATTATTTTTATCCTTTTAAAATAATAAATCAACTTTTAAAATCTTATTTTCCAAAATACGCGGTACTGGACGGACTAAAGCTGGTACCGCCATCTTAAAGTGCCAGTACACATTTTTACAAAATCTTTTCGAAAAAGATACATTTTCCAACTCAGAAAAAAAATTCATTGAAATCAAATTTCACCTTTTTATTTTCAAATTAAAACTTCTAAATTTTGAATCTATTCCGAGCACTAAAATTATTTTATTTAAACGATTTTACGTGAAAACTCCGATTCTTACATTCTCCCCTCCTAATAAAATTTTTGCCTTCGAAAATTTGAATCACGCGAAGCATTCTACTATCAACGTTACCAACCCAACAAGTTGCCAAAGCATCTCATTCATCATCATCCTACCATGTCGATGTTCTCTCTCGTCTTCCGCTGCGTCACTCTGATTATTTTCATTCTAAATCCGAAAATTTTTCTTAAACCAAATACCGATTTTGTAATATTTTTCAAAACCTTTAAAACAAGTTCAATCTAAATGAGTCCATTTTTAAAACCATTCTCAAAAGAGTCAAAAATCATTTATTTGTAAATCAATCACTTTAAAGCATGATTTTCCTAGATTCATTGAAATCCTTTAATCAGGCCCTTTCAATTTGAATTCCTTTCGATAAGTTAAAGTACAAACCAAATTCACAAGCTAAGAAAATCATAGATCTCACTTTCCTTTTTAAAACGTATCATTTGATCAAAAAGTTCCAACCTAGTTTCAAAACCAAATCATTTAAACCAAAGTTCCAATCCAAATTTAAAAATCATTCTAAACTTTAAAATCTTTTAAACACGAACGGCGATATTCTATACTATGAAAATAAGTTAAAGTTTGGCTACTGGCTTCATAATTACCTTAACCCTGTTGTTGTCATCGACCCGTCTCATGTGTTCCTCGGTGTGGACAATCTCTAACCAAATGTCCCGATGCGCCACACTTGTAACATAGTTTCATACCCAACCGACATGACTTATTCGGATGGTAGCTCTCACACTCCTGACATTTCATATCAGGGGAGTAAGCTCGTGACTGCTTCCCCTCACCATTTTTCTTGAAGTGTTGTCCCCTTGGTCCATGATAATTGTCACGTTCCCTAATAGAGTTTCCTCCACAAGTGTCCCTTGCCGAGGCTACCGTCTGTGCATATTCCTCAACAACTCTTACCTTGTTCACCAGATCGGAGAAAATCTGAATTTTCAAAGGAGCCACAGCAGTCATGATGTTATCCTTCAAGCCCCTTTGATACTTGATGCACTTCTAACTTTCATAGGTCTCCGGGACACCCTGACATGCCCTAGAGAACCTACAGAGCTCCTCAAATTGGCTAGTATAGTCCACCACAGACAAGGAACCTTGCTTCATCTGCATAAGTTCCATCTCCTTTGCTTTCCTTGCAGATTCAAGAAAGTACTTCTTGTAGAAGGTCGTTTGGAATACATCCCAAAGGAACATCGGCATTCTGAAGCTGTAGTAAGTGGCACTCTCCTTTCCACCAATGCTGGGCCTCTCCCAAAAGCTGATACGCAGCAAACTCTACATATTGGTTGTTATCCGCCTCTGTAGGGTTGATTGAACCTTTAAAAGTCGGCGGATGAACCTTGAGATAAGTCGCCAAGGTCATTGGAGCACTTCCCATATTATCACCATTTCCTTCCGCATGTTTGATAAACGGATTTTTGTGTGGTAAAGAATTTCACAAATAAACTCTCGTTGCTAGTATAGTTTCTAAACCATCAAAGAATTCTTTCATACAAAAATTTGTTTGTCACAAGTAACAAACCCAATAAAAATAAACCGAAGTATTCAAACCTCGGGTCGTCTCTCAAGGAATTGCAGGGAAGTGTATTTATTATTGGTTATGAGATTTTCTGAGAAATTTTGGAATGAGGAGTGGAAAAATAAAGAATTATGATTTAGAGGAATGAAAATTAACAAGAGGTTTTATGTAATTAAAATAAAAAGCCTTGGCTAGGAGAAGAATAATCGGAAGTTCTATCCTTGTTGAATTTCCCAAGATTAATAATAACAGGTTGTTGTTTCTACTTAGTTAACCCTTAACGAATGAAGGAAAGTCAAGTAGTTAAGCTAACTCCAATTCACAAGTTCTAATCCTCTCCCTTGGGAAGGATTAGCGTTAGTGACTAGAGAGCCAACCAACAATTTCTAATTACAGTTTAACTCTTGAGTCTTCCAATTCAAGGGTCTCCAAATATTAATCTAACTCCAAAGCCAAGTTGGAGGCCTACTCCATTGACATGGATGCCATGTTTGCATACATGTTAAGGGAGTAGAAAGAAGACATGATAATTGAAATGGAACTGAGATAATTAAGCAAATAAAGAATTAAATAGAAAAATACTTTTGCTTTAATAAATTTTAAAATTAAAGATGTCCATATGTAACTCTGAATAGGGTAAATGGGAAATTAAAAGAGCAAGGAAATAAAAAACAAACTAGAATGATAAAGACTCCAACGGAGGTAGTAACTCTTCGTAATATCCAACTCAAAATCATAAAACTAGGAATCCTAAAACTTAGAGAGAGGAGAGAGCCTCTCTCTCTAGAAAACTATATCTAAAACCTAATATGTGAATAATGAGAAGTGTCTTTGATTCTGCTCCACTCCCAGCCTCTAATCTATATTTTTCGGGCTTGAAACTGGGCCAGAAAAATAGCCCAGAAATCGCCCCTAGCGATTTCTGAGTCGCTCAATTTTTGCACATGCACACGTACGAGTGCTTTACACGTGCGTGTCACCTAAAAGCAAGGCAACTATGGCAAATTATATATCGTTTAGAAGCCCCAGATGTTAGCTTTTCAACATAACTAGAACCGCCTCATTCGGATCTCTGTAGCTCAAGTTATGATTGATTGAGTGCAAAGAGGTCAGGGTTGACAACATTAGCAATTCCTTCAATTTCTTGTATTCCTTCCACTTTTGCATGCTTCCTTTCCATCCTCTAAGCCATTCATACCCTACAAACCCTGAAATCACTTAACACACATATCAAGGCATCGAATGGTAGTAATTGAGGATTAAACATAGAAAATTTAAGGCCAAAGAAGCATGTTTTCAATCATAGAACAAAATTAGGAAGAAAAATGTAAAACATGCAATTTCCATGAATAAGTGTGAGAATAATGCGTAAAGTCTACTGGATTATGCACAAGATAAACTGTAAAATAGCGGTTTATCAATGTTCGTTCCCATTTCCATTAGCGTTCCCGTTTCCTGCCGGTTGCTTGAAAGATTCGCCATTGCTGCCATGAACTCGGCATGGTTATTGGCCGGTTGCTTGTTTCTACTCTCTCTTCGTGAACGTGTACGACCTCATCCGTGAGTAGCCATTGGGGTTCCTGTCTACACCAAACATTCGATATCAAGGTGATCAATCTCAATATCAAAAGCCAAGTGCTTCAATTATCCCAAAAAGGCACTCACAAACAAGCATGCTATGACATATCAAGTAGATAAACTAAATAGCATGAAAGAAAAATGACCCAGAGTATGCAATGAAGCACAATCGATCCATTCCTCAGGCTCACGAGGACGAACCGCTCTGATACCACTAAATGTAACACCCTAATTACCCTAAGCCTTACCTCATGCCGTAAGGCAAAGGTTAATCAAGGTTACGGCAATTCTAAGGCTCATACATAAATATATATAGAAGGAATAATAATTATAGAATCCCGATGAAGGAAGTAAGCTCAAATACGGAATTACAAAGCGCGAACGTTCACACAAAGCTACAAGCATAAAAGATATGATCCACTATGTAAGGCAACAAGATATATGTAGTTATATAAGAGTATAATAATCATAAGATACTAGCCACAGTCCGTGGAGTTTGTGTCGACCAGTTAACTACTAACATATAGAGTTTTTGACAATAAAATAACTTATACAGAATATCTCTCATAAGGTAAACCTCTATGGCAAAATAAAATACAAAAGTGAGAGTACTAATCAAAATAACCAAAATGACAACAAAATAGAATAAGAACTTCTGCTCCGCTACCATCAGGCAACTTACTGCGGTGGGTTGCGACCTGCATCTGAAAAACAACAACATATGGAATGAGAACCAGAGGTTCTCAGTATGGTAATAGTACCCAGTAATGTAAGATGTAAGACCCTAGGACGCCAGAGACAATCTTAGAGCTTCATACCAAATAGATATTCAAGCTTAAACGAAATAAATAACTTAAACCATAACCAATAATTAAATGTATCTAAACTTAGGGGATTTCTATCTAAAACTAATCACCACTGTCCCACAGCCTTCACCAACCTATCCTCCGTGCGATCCCATCTCCGTCGCCTACCTAACATCCTAAGCACTAGACAAACACAGATAATGCAAGCAAAGAAAACACAAGATAGTATTCATATATATGACATGTAATTCAAGAAGCAAGTATACATGTTATACAATTAGGCAAGCTCAAGTAAACAAAGCAAGAAAGCATATAAAAGATGCATATGATGAATGTCTGTCCTATTCGCTGTGATATCACATGTCGGTTATTGTGCCAAACCTGACAGAAAACCTGGACGGCAACTCCCGGATTAGTCTCTCTGTTATGCATACTCAGGAGGAATAATTCTGAGGGAGAAGTGCCCTACCACCTTCTCCTTTCAGAGGGAAACGTTTCAAGGGAGAGTGCCCTACCACCATCCTCTAGATGCCGCATGATTCCGTGAGTTAGTGCCCTACCACCTTGTAACCAGAGAGAAACCCATGCTCAGGAGGAAAAATTTCGAAGGATAAGTGCCCTACCACCTTCTCCTTTCAGAGGGAAAACATTCCGAGGGAGAGTGGCTTACCACCTTCCTCTTGAGCGATAAACATGAGTGAGAAGCCCATCTTCAAGCCTCACATCCGAACTTAGGCGGGAGACTACCACAGTCCCTCCTCAGAGAACACTTCCACTCATACTCATTACATCAACCATAATCATTCATTTCCAAGCTTTCAACTCATCACAACCATCATCAATTCATAACTTTCTATTCCGGACTCACTAGTTCGTCAATTTCGCATTTCATATATCTTTCTCCATTCGCACGCCACCAAACCTATCATCAGTACACCAGAAACATAAGTCTCCATTCTCTAACTTTTCAACATAAAACCAAATCAAACCTCCTAGGACCTTTCCCATGTTTTAATGCCCAAAAATAAGCCCAAGAGTCTTAAAAGGATGTCATAGAAGCTTACAATCTTGTTGAGAAGGTGAAAGAGTTGAAAATAGAGCTTAAGTTTGAAAAAAAGGCATGTGCGTACGCACAGAGGTGCACGCGTACATGCCCAGGAGATTTTTGAAAGTGTGCGTACGCATAGAGGTGTGCGTACACACAAATGCAAAATTTTCCAAAACTCTGTTCGCTTGCACAAGTCGTGCGAACACCCTCAACAGAGCGCACCTTCCAACGTGTGCGTGCGCACAGGACTGTGCGCGTGCACAGGTTGTAAATTTCCATTGGATGTGTGCATGCATAGATTGTGCTAGCGCTCTAAACAGACAGCCTTCCCCTGTGTGTCCGTACGCATAAGGATGTGCGTGCGCACATGTTTAAAGAGTTTTCAATGAACTTTAATTTAAAGCAAATTTTAACGAAATTTGAAAACTGAAGCTCGAGTTATGATCCATCAAAGTTCACCAAAAATCTGTTTTTACCAAAAACTCTAAAAACTCAAATTTAACCAACTCTCAATCCAAAACCCAACTCAAACACTTTTCAACCATTCCAGAGCAACCCAAAATTCATACCAAGCATTTCTTGAACCATTTTCTCAATCACACAACCTCCTAAACTATTCAACAAGTCTAAATCCAACCAAATTCACATAACATTTCACCATAAATCAACACAAAACCATAATCCTCAATCAAGATTCTCAATCATCAACAATTTACACAATTTCTACATCAAGGATCCAACATAATCAACTTTAACATAATCCCTCTACTCATAGGCATCATCTACCCTATCTCATCATAATTTCACATAATCACAATAATCCAATCTCAACACCAACAAACCATAGTTGTTACTCTTCCATACAATCATCACTATTCAACATTATAATTCAACAACATCATCATAATCTCCATTATCACAAACCGCCTATTCCTCAATTAATAGTTCACATATTCATAATTCCAATCCATCATAAACATTGTACATTTACATAATATCATGAATCATCATAATCCTCATGAGTTCTCAATATAATCAATTACCATCAATACCTATCAACACCAATAATTTCTAACCATCATCATCAACCACCATAATCAATAACAACCAACAATAAAAAATCATCATCAACACCCATCTTCCCATCTCAACACCCACCAACACAACTCATCAATAGTCATCATCAAACATACATTTATATATAATTAACCATACAATCACACCTTTTAACCTATCTTAAGGTCAACTAGCCTAAGTGTCCGTGAATATTACATATTACATAGAGGAGACCTAAACCATACCTTGGCCACTCCCCAAAAAGCACACCGCACCAAGATTGGAGCCCAACAAGCTTTCAATCTCACCAACAAGCCACCAAAGCTCACACTAACATCATATATATACCAAAATCAAAAGCTAAAATACACAAAACAACTAAACACAAGGATTTAGTGAAACCTTACCTTAACCAATGAGATTAGCAGTAAAGTTTAACAATTATGCGCTACTAGAGATCACCTAATCAAGCAAAATCATAAAATCTACTCAAAACCATAACCCCAAAAATGCAGAATTCTAGGGATGGAAACTCGGGATTGAGATGCGATTTTTTATCAGGTTTGCTTAGATAGAATTGAAGAGCTGGACAAGAGCTTCGCGTGGCCGCAAACGGTTCATCAATCGGAGGTCCGTAGCTCAAGTTATGGCTCCCGGAAGGTGGTGATAAATAGTGTCACCCCTTTCTTCTCCCTTATCTCTTAAATCCGTGCCTCTCTCTCTCTCTCTCTCTCTCTCTCTCTCTCTCTCTCTCTCTCTCTTGGAGGTGAAAAATGAGCTGAAAGCTCATTAAACTCACTTATATATGTTGGGCCTTAGGCCCGGTTTGATCCCGGTCCAACCCATTAGTATTTTTGGTTCGTTTGACCCACTTTGGGCCAAAACCTTTAAGATTAGTGCCCAGTTTTCAATTCTAAATTATTTTTATCCTTTCAAAATAATAAATCAACTTTTAAAATCTTATTTTTCAAAGTACGCGGTACTGGACGGACTAGAGCCAGTACTGCTAGCTTAAAGTGCCTGTACACATTTTTACAAAATCTTTTCGAAAAAGATACATTTTACAACTCTGAAAAAAATTCATTGAAATCAAATTTCATCTTTTTATTTTCAAATTAAAACTTCTAAATTTTGAATCTATTCCTGGTACTAAAATTATTTTATTAAAATAGTTTTACGTGAAAACTCCGGTTCTTACAGTCTTCTAATCTGTCTAGCTTGTCGTTGCTGCCTCAAGTAGAATCATCACTGCCACCAGTAGCATTGCCGCCACCTCCAACAACCTCTTTGTCGCTTATCGTTGGTGCCTCCCGCAGCCTCGTTGTCGCCACTGCATCAATCTATCCTTCTTTTGTCGCCACCTTCTGTACTAAGTCCCTTTCTCTAATTAGACTCTTTTGAGCTTTCTTCAACATTTGGGGGTTTAAGGTTTGTTTAATATTTGAAATTGTTAATCTTTTGAGTTTATATCTTTGTTTGTGCAATTGTAATTGAATTTTTATTTAGGGGTTTAGGACTTGTTCAATTGTTAATTTTCTGTGTTCGAAATTATTTAAAATTGTTAACTTTTTGTTCAATTATTAATTTTTAAATTTGTGGATATTGAGGTCTTCGGCAAATACGGGGTCCCCATATCCGTGGGAAGAACGGGTGTGGATTATGGTGGCGGGGTGGGGGGAGGGGAAGGATGTCGTTCCCACGAAGGTTAAAGAATTGAGCGAGCATCGTCTAATTGAATCTTCTAATTAGATCGATCAAACATTTGCAAGAGGAATAATACGTATCTTGAAATAATAAAGAATAGTAAATAAGAGTGTTTGGAGTGAATGAATGAATGCTTATGACTTTGAATAAAGAATCCGTGAATGAAGGTGTTAAAGACTTCAGAGATGTTTACTTTCAGAAAAGGGAATCCTCATGTTTCTTCACTTTGATTCATGCAAGATACTTTCACGACAAATCATTTATAATCAAATTCCAATTCCTTATTAATTCAATTTCTCTTTAAATTATTTAATCTCTAATTCCTTAATCAACTAATTAAGAAAAGAGTTTAAGCATAATTCCGATTTAACATCACACAACTTTCAAAATACTATTCATAGTCAAGTTGAAAAATTATGAGAAAGAGTTTCAAGCTAATTCTGATATTAAATTTTCCAAAATAATAACAGAATCCAAGACATAATTAGAATATTTTTCACTACTTCTAACCATTCAAGATGAAGAACGAGACTCAATCTTGAATAAGTATCAATGCCTAAATCAAAATAAAAGAAACAGTCACATTACCAATCCATGAAAAAGTAAACAGAGCTCCTAAGAGGTTTAGTTACTTGGTGGTGTAAAACCCAACTTAGCAAGTGCACCGAATCATATCAAGTAATATCATGGTGAGTGGATATCGTTCTGGTGCGGGATTTTTGAATTCCCACAGGTTAACCGGTAAGTGCACCGGGTCATCCAAGTAATATCTCAGGTGAGTGATGGTCGATCCGACGAGGATTGTCAGACTGAGCAACAATGGTTATCCAACTGGCTTAGTTATGCAAACAGAAAAGGTTGTTTGATGGAGAAATTTGCATCAAACAATAAATAAGAGAATAAAGAAAGAAAATAAAGGGTTTGGTGTAAAAAAAGTGAGAGAACAGTTAAGGTTTTGGAGATGTTTACTTTTTCGGATTAAAAGTTTTTACCAACTATTTTAATCATGCATGATTCATTCCATGGCGAATTGTAATTAACTAAACCCTAATCTCTTAGTGATTTAGTTTCCTCTAACCTTCATTGACCGCCACTCTCATGGTCACTTAATTCTGATTAGAGGATAAAGTGCAAAATTAGTTTATGGGCACAAAAACCCTAATTAACCAAAGCTAACAGGATTATATGTCACATATCCCAATTAGTTCATATAATTATAAATTTAGGAGAAATTTGTTTTCAAGTTGTTGTTCAAGCGAGATAACGCTCTTGAGAATCACAAGAACTCATGTAGAATAAGGGTCATACTCTCGTTCCACCCAGATTCATAAGATTAAGAACGAAAATAATCCTTCAAATTGAATCAATACATTAATTAAAATAGAAAAGAAATAGTCTTAATCCATAAAAATAAACAGAGCTCCTAACCTTAACCAAGGAGGTTTAGTGGCTCATGACTGGTGCGGGAATTTAGAATTCCCACAGCTTAACCGGCAAGTGCACCAGGTCATCCAAGTAATACCTCAGGTGAGTGAGGGTCGATCCCATGAGGATTGTCGGACTGAGCAACAATGGTTATCCAATTAACATAGTTAGGCGAACAAAAGGGGTTTTGATGGTTAAAATTCGCATAAAACAATAAATAAGAGAATAAAGAAAGCAAATAAAAGGTTTGGTGTAAAAATAGTGAGAGAAAATAGTTAAGGTTTTGGAGATGTTTACTTTTTTGGATTAAAATTCTTACCATCTATTTTAACAATGCATGATTCATTCCATGGCAAATTGTAAATGTCTAAACCCTAATCTCTTAGTGATTTAGCCTCCTCTGACCTTCATTAACCGCCACTCTCATGGTCACTTAATTTCGATTAGAGGGTTAAGTTCAAAAACTAGTTTATGGCCACAAAAACCCTAATTACCCAAATCTAACAGAATTATATGTCACATATCCCAATTAGTTCATGTAATTATCAATTTAGTAAGAATTTGTTTTCAAGATGTTGTTCAAGTGAGAAAATTCTCTCGAGAATCACAAGAACTCATGTAAAATAAGGTTCATACCCTCGTTCCACGCAAATTCACAAGATTAAGAACAAAACCAATCCTTGAAATTGAGTCAATACATTAATTAAAATAGAAAATAAATAGTCTTAATCCATAGAAATAAACAGAGCTCCTAATCTTAACCAAGAGGTTTAGTTGCTCATGACTTACAGAGAAAAACTAGGATTCTGAAAAGTTAGTGTGCGTGTATGCAAACACTATTTCATACATTAGCAGTACCAGCAAGTACACTGGATCGTTCAAGTAATACCTAAGCGAGTCAGGGTCGATCCCACGAGGATTGTGGCTTGAAGCAAGCTATGGTTGTCTTGCAGGTCTTAGTCAGGCGAAACCAGAAGGAGTTGTATTATGTAAACCTTGAATGATTATATGTCATAAATATTGAAAGGGGTAAAACCAATTGGATTAAATAATAGGAATTATATGATGGGAATAGAGTTGAGAGTCGGAGTTGCTTTATTTTTCTGAAGTAACTCTGGTACTACTGTCTTCTTTGCTTGTGAATAATATTCTTCTATGGCAGGCTGTAAGTGATCAAAGCAATTGCCCGTGGTCATTGATCTCCTCTGCTACAGAATGAATGCCATTGGCCGTGGTCATCCATTTTGACAAAGGGTGAAGTGCATATCAGTCCATTCTCTTGGCGATCTTACTCAAAACGCCACAGACAAAGTCGAATCCTCCGGATCAGAGGATGCTACTTCTTTGGATTCTAGCCTATACCACGGAGACCCTAATCTCCCCAGAAATCGGCTGAACTAGTGTCTCGAGAAGTCCCCAACGAAGTCGTAGATTAACCGTCTAAGAGATGTATAAACATAGCTGTTGGCTCGTGCTTTTCTTCCAGGCACTCACACGAACCCAAGTAGACGCGGGTATTTGTCAGGCACATTTGTCATAATGTGATGAACAGAGCAAATTGGTTAGATCATCCTATTCACCACGATGAAGATCGGGATATACATCTTAGAGATAGATCAAACACGGATCAAAGAAGAAACACTAATACTTTTATTAATTCATAAGACTCAGCAGGGCTCCTCCCCTCAACCTAGGAGGTTTAGAAACTCATACTGAAGTAAAAACAATGGTAAAATGAAAATAGGGCTGTAAATTTTAGGATGTCTGTGTGATTATGTAAAAATACACTTTAAATACTAAACAGATGACTAGTAATGGTAAAATAGTCTTTTTAGTGCTAAAAATCCATTTTTGCGGCCCACTTGGTGAGTATTTGGGCTGAGCTTTGATGAGATCCACGTGCTATGAGGCTCCTTGGGCGTGGAACGCCAGCTAGGGGTCCTCTTTGGATGTTTGTACATTGGTCTCTACTCTTTGACCGCTGGACACCAGGAAGGGGGCAGGTAGCTGGCGTTGAACGCCAGTTTTGGGCCTTCTAATCCCAAGCAAACTATGAATTATTATATATTGCTGAAAAGCTTTGGAAGTCAACTTCCCATAGCCGTTAAGAGCATGCTCCATTTGAACTTTTGTAGCTCCAAAAAAGCTCTTCCGAATGTAGGCAGGTCAGATTTGGATAGCATCTGCAGTGCTTTCTCTGTCTCTGAATTAGACTTCTGCTCCAACTCCTCAATTTCAGCAAGAAAATATCTGAAATTGTCCAAAAATAAAAAAACTCATAGTAGAATATAAAAATGTGATTTTAACACTAAAACATATAAAAACTCAATAAAAGCTAAATAAAAACTACTAAAAACTATATGAAAGTGATGTCAAAAAGCATATAAAATATCTGCTCATCAAAAGTGCAGAAGAAAGAAGCTCTCAAATGCAAGAGATCTTTTTCTTTTTATACTAACTGGTGGACGAAATTGTGATCCTCAAAGTTGGTCTCTTTGTGTTCGTGTGAAATCAAAAATACCCCAAAGAGATCATGGTGTGATAAATTGGGATCTTAATAATCCCTGGTGTGATCATAACTCCGTTCAACTTAACCAGCAAGTGTACTGGGTCATCCAAGTAATACCTTACGTGAGTAAGGGTCGATCCCACAGAGATTGTTGGTATGAAGCAAGCTATGGTCACCTTGTAAATCTCAGTTAGGCAGATTAAATTGGTTTATGATGAGTTTGAAAATTAATAATAAATAGACAATAAAAAGGGATAGAAATACTTATGTAAATCAATAGTGGAAATTTCAGATAGGCGTATGGAGATGCTGTGCTCCTCTCGTATCTCTACTTTTTTATTACATTCATCCAATCCTTCTTACTCCTTTCCATGGCAAGCTGTATGTAGGGCATCACCGTTGTCAATGGCTACATCCCATCCTCTCAGTGAAAATGTTCCTATGCTCTGTCATAGCACGGCTAATCATCTGTCGGTTCTCAATCAGGTTGGAATAGAATTCCTTGATTCTTTTGCGTTTGTCATCACGCCCAGCCTTCAGGAGTTTGAAGCTCGTCACAGTCATTCAATCCCAGAATCCTACTCGAAATACCATAGATAAGGTTTATACTTTCCGGATCCTCATGAATGCCGCCATCTATCTAGCTTATACCACGAAGATTCTGTTGGGGAATCTAAGAGATATGCGCCCGGCCTAAGGTAGAACGGGAGTGGTTGTCAGTCATGCGCGTTCATAGGTGAGAATGATGATGAGTGTCACGGATCATCATATTCATCAAGTTGAAGTGCAACGTATATCTTGGAATAAGAATAAAAGAGAATTGAATAAAAAGTAATAGTAATTGTATTGAAACATGAGGTACAGCAGAGCTCCACACCCTTAATCTATGGTGTGCAGAAACTCCACCGTTGAAAATACATAAGTGAAAGGTTCAGGCATGGCCGAATGGCTAGCCCCCTGAATGATCAAGAGACCGAATGATCAAAGACTACCAAGTCAAAAGATTAAACTGTCAAAAGATGTCTAATACAATAGTAACTTATCCTATTTATACTAGACTAGCTACTAGGGTTTACATGAGTAAGTAATTGATGCATAAATCCACTTCCGGGGCCCAATTGGTGTATGCTTGGGCTGAGCTTGATCTATCCACGAGCTGAGGCTTCTCTTGGAGTTGAACTCCAAGTTATAACGTGTTTTGGGCGTTCAACTCCGGATCATGACGTGTTTCTGGCGTTTAACTCCAGACAGCAGCATGTACTTGGCGTTCAACGCCAAGTTACGTCATCAATTTCCGACGGAAGTATAGACTATTATATATTGCTGGAAAGCTCTGAATGTCTACTTTCCAACGCCGTTGAGATCGCGCCATGTGGAGTTCTATAGCTCCAGAAAATCCATTTCGAGTGCAGGGAGGTCAGATTCCAACAGCATCAGCAGTCCTTTTGTCAGCCTTTTTCAGAGTTTTGCTCAAGTCCCTCAATTTCAGCCAGAAATTACCTGAAATCATAGAAAAACACACAAACTCATAGTAAAGTCCAGAAATGTGAATTTAACATAAAAACTAATGAAAACATCCCTAAAAGTAGCTTGAACTTGCTAAAAACTACCTAAAAACAATGCCAAAAAGCGTATAAATTATCCGTTCATCACTAACCTAATTGATTTGAAAATAAAATAAAATAATAAATTCTCAGACTAAAAGATATTGTTTGTAAATAGAAATTACAAAAAGATATAATTAATAAATGCTAAATTCACTATAGAAGCCCAAAGAGATAGTGAATTCGGTCAGCACTGCTGGCGCTAAATGCCAGATGGGATTTTAGCGGCCTAGGGGGCAGCACGTTGCTGGCTTGTGTCCATTGCTGGCGCTAAACGCCAGTTGGGCGTTTAGCGCCCAGGGGGGTGCTGCCAGCTTTTTTTCCTTTTTGCTCCAAACTCTGCCAAATTGCTCTGAATTTTACCTGAAATCATAAAACACTAAAACAACTCAAAGTAGCATCCTAAGAGAATTTTTGAACTAAAATAATATGAAATTAAATAAAATTTAATAATAAATAACTAGAAAATAAGGGGAAAAAAGGGTACAAGATGCTCACGCATCACTACACCAAACAAGCTCATTCCTTTCATTCTGAATCATTGTCATTCCCCCTTTCTTGGAAAGCACTTGTACTGGACTCACTAATGGGCTATTAAAAATAGGGTAAATAATTCTGGCTTCCCAGAGCTTCATGACTTCTTTCTGGACCACTTCTTTCATGGTTGGATTCAGTCGCCTCTGTGGTTGCACAACTGGTTTAGCATCATCCTCAAGCAAGATCTTGTGGATACATTTGGTTAGACTGATCCCTTTTAAGTCACTGATGGTCTATCCAAGAGCTGTTTTGTGACTCTTGAGCATCTGAATGAGCACCTTGATGAGCGGATATTTTATATGCTGTTTGACATCATTTTCATATAGTTTTTAGCATGTTTTGTTTAAATTTTATTATATTTTCATAGGTTTTAGTGTAAAATTTACATTTTTTTATTCTACTATGATTTTTTGTGTTTTATGGTAATTTTAGGTATTTTCTGGCTAAAATCTGAGAGTTTTGACAAAGTCTGATTCAGAGGCAAGAAAAGCGTAGCAGATGTTGTTAGGATCTGATCTCCGTGCACTCAAGCAAGAATTTCTGGAGCTATATATATATATATATATATCCAAATGGAGCATTCTCAATGGCTATGGAAAGCCAACATCTAGGGCTTTCCAGCAATATATAATAGTCTATACTTGTCTTTGGAGATGAAGGCCCAAAACCGGCGTTCAATACCAGCCATCTACCTAGTCCTGGCGTCCAACTCCCAAAAGGGGGCCCCTAGCTAGTGTTCAATGCCCCTAGGGAGTCCTAGCACGTGGATACATCCTTAGCTCAGCCCAAACACTCACCAAGTGGGCCTTGGAAGTGGATTTTTTCACTACAAGCCTAAGCCTATCATTCTATAATCCTTAGTTATTAGTTTAGTATTTAAAGGAGAAGATCACCCTTTGTTAGACACACTTGAGCTCTCTCAAGCATATCATATTTTCGAACACCATTATGAACAGTATGAGCCACTAAATCTCCTAGGTTAAGGTTAGGAGCTTTGCTGTGTTTTATGGATTTATAAAGGCACTACTGTTCTATTTCAATTTATGTTTGATTCTCTCCTAAGATGTATCTTCAACCTTATGAATGAGTTGAACTATCAAAAGTTATCTCTATTCTACATAGGTTCAGCGAGCATCTTTCATCGGATATCAATGAACCACTAGCTTGAAGATACGTCTCTTAGATAGCTAATTCACGACTTCGTTGGGGACTTCTCGAGACATTAGTTCAGCCGAGGTATGGGGAGATTACGGTCTTTGTGGTAAAGGTTAGAATCAAGGCACAGCATTCTCTGATCCAGAAGATTCGACCTTGTCTATGGCATTTTGAGTAGGATCATCACCAAGGGGATGGACTGCAAGAGCTTCACCCTCATTCAGACTGGATGCGCACTAAACCTGAGTAGACAGTAAGAAGGGATTGATCCAGAAGAACAAAGCATCTCTAAAGCCTTAACTATCTTCTTATCATTAGATTCACAACTACTAAGTGACGTTATCTTTATTTTATTTTTATGCGTTTAAACAACTGCACAACTTTTCTTTCCGCCTGACTAAGATTTACAAGATAACCACTATTTGATCCAAGCCAACAATCCTCGTGGGATCAACCCTGACTCACCTCAGGTATTACTTGGACGACCTAGTGCACTTGCAGGTTCAGTTGTACGGAGTGTGGGAATCCGTGTACCAAGTTTTTGGCACTGTTGCCGGGGATTGTTCGACTTTGAACAAACTAACAGATTATTTTTTTGCTTAGATTAGATATTGTTTTTAATTTTGTTTGAGTCTTTTATCTTCTCTTTTCCAAAAAATAAAAAATATTTTATTTCAAAAATATTTTCTTTTCCTTATTAATCTTTATCATTTTTGTTTGAGTTTTTTGTTCTTATTAGAGTTCGAAATTTCTTAAGTCTTTTCCCAAAAATTTTCAAAAATAGTGTCTTTTGTTTGAATCTAGTGTCAAATCTTAAGTTTGGTGTCCATTGTGTGTTCTTTACTTTGAAATTTTTGAGTTTGTTCTTGGTGTTCTTCTTGATCTTCAAATTGTTCTTGTTTTTCTTTTTGTTTTGATCTTTAAAATTTTTGAATTTGGTGTCTTTAGGCGTTTTTTTTTAATTTTCAAAAATTAGTGTCCTTAGATCTAAAAATTCTAAGTTTGGTGTCATTTAGTTATTTTTCTCTTTCTTCATTAATTAAAAAAAAAATCAAAAAAATCTTTTCTATTTTTTTACTTTAATTTTCGAAAATTGCATCAAAATTTTCAAATTTTAATTTCAAAATCATTATCTTATCTTATCTTATCTTAGTTTTAAATTTTAAAATCAAATATTTTTCACATCACTATCTTATCTTTTTAATTTCCTTAATATTAAAAAATCTTATATTATTTCAAATTCAAATTTTAAAATTCAATTTCAAAATTTTAAAATTTAATATTTAAAATTTCAAGTTTCAAAATCAAATCTTTTTCAAAAATCAAATTTCAAACCTTACCTCATTCAAATCTTTTTCAAATCTTTTCAAATTCTTATCTTATCTTTTCTAATTTCAAATTTCAAAATAAAATCTTTTTCAAAACTTTTTAATTTCTATCTTATCTTTTCTAATTTTAATTTTAAATTCAAATCTTTTCTAATCTTCTATCTTATCTTGTTTTCAAATATTTCTTAATTAGTTACTTGTTTTCTCTTTCTTTTTTTTCAAAACTTCCTAACTAATTCTTCTCCCTTCTAATTTTCAAAAATATCTTCTCTATTTCTCTCTCTTCTTTTTTGAAATTCATTATTTAAGTTTCAAATCTTTTTAGTTAATTAGCTTTAATTTTCGAATTTAATTAATAAATAAAATAAAAACAAAAATATTTTTTCATTTTACTTCTAATTTTTGAATTCTTCTACCCTTTTATTCGAATTCTTCTTCTCTCCTCTCTATCTTCATTCTTCTTTCTTCTTCACATCTCACAAGGAGTCCTCTATTCTTGAACATAGAGCTCCCATTCTTCTTTCTTTCTTTGTTTTCTTTTCTTGTTTATGAGTAGAAACCGGGATAAAGAACCTCTTTTTAATCTTGATCCTGAACCTGAGAGGACTCTAAGGAGGCGTTTACAACAAGTTAAAGCATAACACTCCGGAGGAAATCTCACAGAGATTTTCAAACAAGAAGCTGAAAGTATGGAAGCCAAGTCTAATAATGAAGGAAATGCAAGAAAGGTTCTTGGTGAATACACCATACCAACCTCTGATTTCTATGGAAGAAGTATCTCCATACCTGCCATTAGAGCAAACAACTTTGAGCTTAAGCCTCAAATAGTCTCTCTAATGCAACAGAATTACAAATTCCATGGACTTCCACTAGAAGATCCACATCAGTTTCTATCTGAATTCTTGCAAATCTGTGACACTATTAAGACTAATAGAGTGGATCCTGAGGTCTACAGACTTACGCTCTTTCCCTTTGCAGTCAGAGACAAAGCTAGGATATGGTTGGACTCTCAACCTAAGGAAAGCCTAGACTCTTGGAAAAAATTGGTCAATGCTTTCTTGGCCAAGTTCTTTCTACCTTAGAAGATGAGCAAAATTAGAGTGGAAGTTCAAACCTTCAAATAAAAAGAAGGTGAATCCCTCTATGAAGCTTGGGAAAGATTGATGACCGGAATTCACACCCCTCAAAATTTTGATTATGAACCTATTCTTTTGGCAAGCACACCAAAATTATCGTCAAGTAATAACCCACAGTGGAGTGGGATCGTATCCACAAAGATTGGTAAATTTGAGCAATTTTAATCAATTGGTGAATTAGTTAAGCTGAGCAATATAGAGTAGGATTGTGGAATTGTAAATGAACAGGAAAGTAAATAACTCAAAAGTAAAGAGAACCAATAAAGTGCATATAAAGAAATGGCAATAACATAAAGTGCAGAATCATAAATGACTTAATTGTAAATGGGAATGGAGATTTGACAGAATTATAAAGATAGCTATAAAAAATGTGGAAAATAAGAATAGGGGAATTCATTGAGATTGGGAGATATTGTTCTCTTTGGATTAAACCCAGCTCATCTCATCTTCAATCATGCAACTCATTGACCTCTTGGCAATCATGATTGATTGAGCCCCAATCCCTTGGTGACTCAATCTCTCAAATCTTGATAATTAGCCAATTCCTTGCTCTAATTACTCATGAAGAGAGATATGCTTGGTCCTTGTTTATACCACACATCCTTGTAGATCCAGAATAATGGGTGGATTATATGTCACCATATCCAATCACCAAAACCCAGATTCTACTCAAGTGTGAGAAGGGATTTCAAGCATGGTTCCATGTTTCCTTTTCCAAGATTCACATGAAACCCATTTTGCATTCAACCTCTTTCCCAAGATGATTGAACACTAGCATTAAAAAAAATTTCATCTAGCAAATCAAAGAGAAGATGAAGAGAAGAAGAAATTCACCATCATTAATCCATCAAGTACAACAGAGCTCCCTCTCTCAATGAGAGGGAAGTTAGCTACTCAAAGCTTAGAGAAAAGTACAAGAGATGGAAGAGATGATGTGAAAGTAAATCTAAAACTACTTTAACAAACTACTATCCAACCCAATAACCCCCTTCTCAGTACTTCCAGGGGTTATTTATACTAATCCTACTACTAGAATAAAAAAATACAAAAAGAAAAGAAAATTACAATTAGAGGGAAAAAGAAAACTCAATAAACGTGACCTCCAGTGGCTGGCGTGTGACTGGCACTTCATTGGCGTGCCACACCCAGCTCCAATTTTGGCTTGGCGCGCCACGCCCAACTCTTCAAGTGGCACGCCCCTAACATTGGCATCCCTGGCGTGCCACGCCTTCGAGCTCAAGTGGCACGTCTAGGCCCTTTTAAAACCTTGGTTAGCCTGGCCTGCCACAGCTTCGAGCCTAAGTGGCATGCCCAGGCCTTCTCCTTGTTTCTGGAAAGTTGATCCAGCGTGCCACGCCCAGGGTCTGGCTTGCCACGCCCAGGGTCTGGCGTGCCACGTCCTTTTGTGTGCTTGGTACCTTCGTTGGCGTGCCACGCCCAAAACTCAAGTGGCACGCCCAGGTCTTCTTCTTGTTGATTGGTGATGTTGGCGTGCCATGCCTGAGACTCAAGTGGCATGCCCAAGTAAGAAATGATAGCTGGTGTGCCACGCCTTCGACATCAAGTGGCACACCCATATGGTTGGCCTCCTATCTCCCTCTATAGAAAATATAACTGGCGTGCCACGCCCATTGTGCCTCTTCGTCCCAGTAGCTGGCGTGCCATGCCCAGCATTCAAGTGGCATGCCCAGATAAACAATGAGAGTTGGCGTGCCACGCCTTGATACTCAAGTGGCATGCCTTAGTGAAGATGAGAGCTTGAAGTGCCACGCCTTCGATCTCAAGTGGCACGCCCAAGTGATGGTTGGGAGCTGGCGTGCCACGCCTTCGACATCAAGTGGCACGCCCAGCTTCACTTGCCTTTTTCTAGCCATTAGCGTGCCACGCCTGGGTCTTCAAGTGGCACGCCCAAGTGATGGTTGATGGTATTGGTATGCCACGCCCATCTTGGCATGCCACGCCCCTCTTGTGGCTTCTAGCATTTCTCTCTGAGAAATTGTACCAGCGTGCCACGCCCAGCTCCTGGTGTGCCACGCCTATGTAATTTCATGGCGTTTGCCCCAAGTGGCATGCCAGTTTCACACGCCCAGCTCTGTTTTGTTGTTTTCTTCCTTATCTGTTGCACTTTTCACCTGAAATTCAACACAAACCCATTTCAAAGCAATGCACCATAATATTTATCATTTAGCTCATGAAATTACATTGAAATAATGAATATGTGCTTTTTTTTATGGTCTTTTTGCATAGGTAAAAAGGGTAAATGATGCAAGTCATCACAACACCAAACATAAGCTTTGCTTGTCCCAAGCAAATCAATGTGAGTTGTTCTTAAATGAATTGATACTTCAACCATGAATAAGTGCATTCATTACCAAGAATAAGGTTAAATATTAACACATGCATGAGTATTGTTGTTTCAATGCCACAATGAACCCCTAGACTCTTAAGGATTTTTCAAGTGCTTGTCTTAGGTGCCCTTTTTATTGATTGTCACCTTGAAGTAGCAATAGTTGCTCCTTTTTCTTTTCTTTTCAATTGACCACGACTCTAAGTGTTTTATCTCAAGACGACCCTTTAGGTTAAGCTTTCCCAAACCAGTTGGCTTTAGGGTACTAGGTGTTAAAACACCCTTAAGAATTTACTTGCCCAGGTCTCTTTTCTTGACACATCTTCACCACAAGCATCTATTAGGATATCTAACTCTTTTGAGCTTATTTAGGTTTCTTTCCACCCCAGTAGTTGATGCTCAGAGCCTTGGGTCTTTGTTGCTTACTACTTCTTAGTTTTATAGATATTCAAGGAACATCCTTAGCTCTTACTTGTCACTTCCTCTAAGTCTAGTTACTCATCATGACTCCTTTTCTTTTTAATTCATTCATGGTACTGCACTTAGTTTCTTTATCTCTTGGTTTTGAACACCCTTACTTGGTCTTAATCTCTTTTCTCTTATTTTTGCAATAATTCACCATAGACTCTTATGGACACAAACTACTTTTATTTGATGGTTGTAAAACTTAACAACATTGCATTTTCTTTCTTGAAAACATAAAAGACTCATAAAAGAAACTTCAGGGAAAAAAACTAAGCATTAAACATAAACTATCCTAATATTGCAACTTATTATCAAACAAAAATTTAAACATAAAGATAACTAAACAGAATTCAGAAATTTAAAAGGGATGTCAACCATGGGACTTAACAACCTTGAGCAGCTTCAGTTCATTGGCCCTTTTTCTTTGTCCTTTTTTTTGGAGGAGGAGGAGTCATCATCATTCTCTTTGGAGGATCCTTCTTGTGCCTTTGTGTCCTTGGACTTCCAAAATCCCAGCCTCCTCATGTAGGATTTCACATTTTCTTTATGCTGGTATGCAATTTCTTCTTGCCTTGAACTGAACTCCTCCACCTTTTGCATGTATGTTGGGTAGTTGGGGTTCAGGTTGGCTACTGCATTACACAGATAGCTTAACTTTGTTTGTGCATAGCCATCATATTGTCCTCTTGCTATGGTTCTGGCTTCATATAGATGCCTAAACTCAGCAAGGTTTACTAGTTGGTTCTGTTGTTGTTCCAGGATTATTCCGAGGTTGCCTTGCATTTCACCCCAGTTGAACTATTCTTGCTGTTCCTTCAATTGCTCCATACTTCCTTGGAGTTGTTGTATGCTCTCATTCACTTGGTCCCATTGTTGTTGTTGCTGTTTGAGTTGGTTGACATCCTCTCTCAGGTGGTGTATGTCTCCCTTCATTTGGTGTATATCTCCTTGCAACTGCTCCGAATTGACTCTTTCAGGAAATTATTGGTAATGGTGGTATGGTGGTGGTTGAAGTGCTAGGTGAAGTGGTTGATCTTCAGCTTCTTCTTCTTGTTGTGGTTGCCCTTGTGGTTCATGAGCATGAGCTCTATGTTCTCTGGCCCTTTGAAGAGGGTTAACAGCTACCGCCTTGGCCATCTTCTTGGCGGTTATAGGCTTGTCTTGCTCTACCATGACTTCATCAATAATCTTCTCAACCCCTGCTTCATCACATAGCCTTTGGATGATGCTGGGGAATGCCAACCTTGAGCTATCTTTGATACTCTTTAGTATTTTATTAATGTTGTTGGCAATCATCTCCCCAATACTGACATTTTCTCCCTTCATTATGCTGTATATGAGCACAGCTCTTTCTTTAGTCACCTCTGAAGTGTTGGATGTGGGAATTAGAGACCTCCTTACGAAGTCCAGCTACCCTCTAGCTTGGGGGCTCAAATCTCTTCTCTTCAGCTGGTTGGGTCTCCCATCTTTGTCATTTATCCACTGCACATTTAGCACGCAGATCTTATTGAGGATTTCATCAAATCCTGGGTCCTGTTGCTTTATCCTCTCTTCATAGCTCCGGGTGGAGCTTGTTTTTCTTACCATCAGTATTCTGTCTTTGTTGGAGGGGCTATAATCAATGGCCTTCCCCCTAATATAGCTCAGATATCCATACGGTTGCCCAAATTGGGGCACTGCGTTGGCATAGAATTCTCTCACCAAGCTCTCTACCACCTTTCTTGGTGGGTTGCATAAGAGTGCCCATCCTCTGCTTTCGATTTCCCAATTGATCTCGGTGTGCTCATTCCTACCAAGTTGGAAGCCAACTTCTAGAATGATTTGCCTCTCACTCACCCAACCATAAAATTGGTTTTGGTTGAATGAGGAGAGGAACTTGTATTTGTTGTAGCTTGAGGAGGATCCTGAAGTTGGTTCCTTGGTCTTTCTCTTCTTTGATGATGATGCTCTTGGTGGTGCCATTGGGTAAGATAAGAAGTGTGAAGGGTTGAAGAAATTGGAAGAAGGGGTAAGGAACAGAGAGTAAAGAAAGGGTTTGCTCCACACACCAAACTTAGGACTTGATTGTCCCTAATCAAGTAGAGGAAAAGAGAAAGAAAAGAGAGAAGAGGGTTCTTTCGCGTGTGAACTTGGGTGGGTGATGACAAGTCATCTTATGCTAGCTTTTGAAGCATTTTTCACTTGTTTCATTAGGTTTTATGCACTTTCTTGCACAATAAGTAAGTGATTTGGAGTGGATTTTCAGGGTTACTTAGACTCAATCAACCATCATTTATTTGACACAAAATCATAGGGTTTAAGCTAGAATTAGTTGATTTGATGAATGATTTAGAAACTTTGTGAATTTGGTGATACTTTTATATGTTTGTTTGGTTAATTGTAGGTGAAGAAATGGAAAAAAGAAAGAACCATGAAAGCGTGCTCAATCGAAGTGTGGCCCATGACATAAAAGCGTAGTGATGAGCGGATAATTTATACGCTTTTTGCACTGTTTTTAGTATGTTTTGGTTAGTTTTTAGTATGTTTTTATTAGTGTTTATTTAAAATTCACTTTTCTGGGCTTTACTATGAGTTTTTGTGTTTTTCTATGATTTAAGGTAATTTCTGGCTGAAATTGAGGGACCTGAGTAAAAATCTGATTTAGAGGCTGAAAAAGGACTGCAGATGCTGTTGGATTCTGACCTCCCTGCACTCGAAGTGGATTTTCTGGAGTTACAGAAGCCCAATTGGCGCGCTCTCAATTGCGTTAGAAAGTAGACATCCTGGGCTTTCCAGCAATGTATAATAGTCTATACTTTGCCTGAGATTTGATGGCCCAAACCGGCGTTGCAAATCAGCTTCAGAATTCCCGGCGTTTAACGCCGGAACTGGCACAAAAATTGGAGTTAAACGCCCAAATTGGCACAAAAGCTGGCGTTTAACTCCAGGAAAAGTCTCTACACATGAAAGCTTCAATGCTTAGCCCAAGCACACACCAAGTGGACCCCGGAAGTGGATTTTTACGTCATTTACTCATTTCTGTATACCCTAGGTTACTAGTTCACTATTAATAGGACCTTTTGATATTGTATCTTAATCTCATGACACATTACACGATTCTTATTGTATCTTCTACGGCATGAGTCTCTAAACCCCATGGTTGGGGGTGAGGAGCTCTGCTGTGTCTTGATGGATTAATGCAATTACTACTGTTTTTCATTCAATCACGCTTGCTTCCATTCTAAGATATCACTTGTTCCTCAACTTGATGAATGTGATGATCCGTGACACTCATCATCATTCTTACCTATGAACGTGTGCCTAACAACCACCTCCGTTCTACCTTAGACTAAGTGAATATCTCTTAGATTCCTTAATCAGAATCTTCGTGGTATAAGCTAGAATTGATGGCGGCATTCAAGAGAATCCGGAAGGTCTAAACCTTGTTTGTGGTATTCTGAGTAGGATTCAAGGATTGAATGACTGTGACGAGCTTCAAACTCCTGAAGGCTGGGCGTTAGTGACAGACGCAAAAGAATCACTAGATTCTATTCCAACCTGATTGAGAACCGACAGATGTTTAGCCGTGCTGTGACAGAGCGCGTTGAACATTTTCACTGAGAGGATGGGAGGTAGCCATTGACAACGGTGAAACCCTACATACAGCTTGCCATAGAAGGAGCCTTGCGTGCATGAAGAAGAAGACAGTAGGAAAGTAGAGATTCAGAAGATATAGCATCTCCAAAACCTCAACCTGTTCTCCATTACTGCAAAACAAGTATTTATTTCATGTTCTTTTACTTTTTACAATTAAATCTGAGAATTATTGATATCCTAACTAAGAGTTACAAGATAACCATAGCTTGCTTCAAGCCGACAATCTCCGTGGGATCGACCCTTACTCACGTAAGGTATTACTTGGACGACCCAGTGCACTTGCTGGTTAGTTGTGCAGAATTGCAAAAGTGTGATTGTGATTTCGTGCACCACGTAGCACTCAAGAAACAAAGAGATGTAGCACTCTCTATTTGAGCGAAGCGTTCACAAAGTGAGCGCTAGTTGGGAACACACCAAGGCCAGCGCTCAAATGGAGTGAGCGCTACATTCAATTGATTGAACGTTTTCGCGCATAGTGGAGAGACCAAGCAAGGGCGCTACGTTGAATGTCCCAACTGAGCGCTACAAGGAAACTAAAAAAAACAAGCCAGCGCTCAAATCACTGAGTGTTACGTTCACTTTTACAACGTTTTTGGGCATGGCACAAAAGTAAAGCAAAACGCATTGAAGCCAAGAGGGCCAGCCAGGGTTCGAAGAGGGATCAAAGCTCACCAAGGCATGCATAGAAAGGGCGCTACGTTGGAAACTCTTGACTGAGTGCTACAAGGAAATTGTTAGCAAAAGGAAGCCAGCATGGTTCGAAGAGGGAACCATGGAAGCAAGGGGCGCTACGTTGGAAATTTCCAACTGAGCACTATGTATTGGCACAAAGTGAAACATGCTTGGCTCAAAGGGAGGCACACTAAGCAAGGGAGCACTACGTTACCTTTCCTCACTGAGCGCTCCACTGGAGCTTACCCCCCAACCCATTTTCAAACAAGTACACCCATGGACCATTTTCAATCAAATGCCATCTTGGATCCACTTCTTCACTAATTTGAAAAGCCCACTCCAAATTCTAAAAACCAAAAATAGAAAGGATATAAATAGGAGTTAATTTGATTTGTAAAAGGACTTTTAGTTCATTTTTTAGTTTTCACTTTTAATTTTCATTTGTCTTTGAATTTGGGATTTGGGAATTGGATCTAGTTTTTTTTCTGTTTTCATTTTCTTTTCTTCTGCAACTTCTGCTATCTGTTCTTAGAATTTGAATTGAGATTGAAGAGCTCCATTGATTCTAAATCTGAGAATCATCTTCCACTTTCTTCTCAATTGTTCTAAGAATTGGATATGAGTTTAGTTTCTGTTTTCATTTTTTTCTTCTGCAATTACTTTTCTGCTTGATCAAGAGAGCAATTGAGATTTAGATCTGTTTTCAAATCTCATTGCTCTTCTTCGATCTTCAATTTCTCTTTTAGATTTTCACAATTGAACTAAGTTTTCTTGCTGTTTGTTTCTTCTGCAAATTTTCATTTCTATTTCAGCTTTTTTGTAATTCTCTTATCTTACAGCTTTCTGATTTACTTTAGCTTGCATTTTCTTGTTCAATTCTAAATCCCAGCCCCCAAATCCCTTTAATCTTCAAGCAATTTAAGTTTCTCAGCAATTTAGATTCAGTCATTTAGTTTTGGTGCACTTTAAGCTTCAGCCATTTACATTTCTTGCAATCTAAGTTTCAGTCATTTACATTACTTGCACTTTAAGTTTTAGCTCAATTTACATTTTCTGCACTTTAGATTCTGTCAATTTCCCCTCTCCCTTTTATTTTCATGCAATATAGCTTCTGTTTATCACAATTCACTCAAATCATCAACTATTTGCTTAACTAAATTTATCACCTAACTAAAATTGCTCAATCCATCAATCCCTGTGGGATCGACCTCACTCTTGTGAGTAATTACTACTTGATGCGACCTGGTACACTTGCCGGTGAGTTTTGTGTGGAATCATTTTTCCCTCATCAAGTTTTTGGCGTCGTTGCCGGGGAATTATCTAGATTGACAATGATTATGTAAGGTGGTGGTCTAGATTAAGCACTTTTTCTTTGTTTTTCTTTATTTCTGATAAGCATACTAACTATTTGAGACTTTATCTCTACTAACTCTCACTGCACTCAAGCTACAAAGTGCTCTATGTGTTTCTTGTTGTTTTGGTTGTATGACAGAAGCAAGGAGAGAGGTCTCCACCTCTAGTGATCGTGATGAGAGGACTCTTCAAAAAATAAGAAGAGAAGCCAGAGGAAAGAGAGTTATTGGTGGAGAGTAATCAGAGGAAGAGAACCAGGAAATGGAAGAAAATGCTCCAAATCCACCAGAGGGAGTGGCTACCAACAATGGCCAGCCTCAAAAGAGGGTTCTAGCCTCCTACACTTTTCCTAATCCAAGGCACTGTCGGAGTAGCATCCTTACTCCCAATGTCAATGCAAACAATTTTGAATTGAAGCCTCAACTTATCATTCTCGTGCAAAATAATTGTTCATATGGAGGAGGCCCACTTGAAGATCCAAACCAACACTTATCCACCTTTTTGAGGATATGTGACACAGTGAAAACCAATGGTGTGCATCCTGACATTTAGAATTTATTGCTGTTTCCATTTTCCCTGAGAGACAAAGCTACTCAATGGTTGGAGTTATTTCCAAGAGATAGCATCAACAATTGGGAAGATCTAGTGAACAAGTTCTTAGCTAAGTTCTATCCTCCCCAAAGAATCATCAGGCTCAAAACAGAGGTCCAAACATTCACTCAGATGGATAGAGAGTCATTGTATGAGGCATGGGAGAGATACAAAGCTCTAATCAGGAAGTGCCCACCAGAAATGTTCAGTGAATGAGATAGAATCCAGAACTTCTATGAAGGATGGACACTGAGAGCTCAAGAAGCACTTGATTACTCTGCTGGAGGCTCAGTACAACTCATGAAGACAGCTGAGGAGGCTCAAAATCTCATTGACACTATAACAAACAATCAATACTTTTATGGTCATCAGAGGCAACACCAACCAGCTCAAAAGAAAGGTGTATTGGAGCTTGAAGGAGTGGACACTATTCTAGCTCAAAACAAGGTGATGCACCAACAAATCCAGCAGCAAATGGAGATGATAGCCAAGAGGATTAATGGCCTCCAAGTTATAGCAGTGAATACAAGTCAACCATCACTCACATGGGGCAAAATGAAGAAAACCAAGAGGATCAGTAGCAGGAACAAGTTCAATATATGCACAACTAAGGTTCTAAATCAAATGACTTTCATGGAGACACTTATAACTCTTCTTGGAGGAACCACCCAAATCTAAGATGGGGAGACAACCTGAATTAAAACCAGTAGCCATGGCAAAGAAATTCAAACCAAAATAACTCAAGAAATATAAACCACCAAAACCATCAGCAAACTAACCAAAACCAATACAGAAAATCACAAAACAACTACCCTAATTCCAACTTCTATCCACCTAATAATCTATCAACTAACTAAAATACTTTTCACCAACCCTCAACATCCCGTAATCAACCACAACCACCTCAAGACTCCCAAAGAATCTCCAACTTGGAGATAATGATGGAAAGGATGATGAAGCACCAAGAGCTAACCAACAAGAACCATGAAGCCTTAATAAAAAATTTAGAAGGGCAAATTGGTTAACTATCCAAGCAAGCAGTGATTGAAAGACCAACCAGCTCACTCCTGAGTGATACCATTCCAAACCCCAAAGAAGAATGCAAAGCCATCCAGTTAAGGAGTGGAAGAACCTTGGTGAAAGACAAGAAAACTAACAAGAAGCCTATGGACAATGACAAAAGGCCAGCTGAGAAAGATGAGGCCAGCAGCAAGGAAGAAGATAAGCAAGATCAGGAGAAGCTTAAAGAGAAAGATGAGCAGCCACAAGCTTCAAGGAAAGGGAAGCAAGTAATGGAGGAATCATCACAAGAACAAAGGAAGGTGGTGAAGGCATACACACCTCCTTTGCCGTATCCTCAAAGGCTACAAAAAGAGCTCAAGGACCAACAATTTCCCAAGTTCCTTGAGGTCTTTAAAAAGCTGAAAATTAACATTCCCCTTACTGAAGCATTAGAGCAGATGCCTCTATATGCAAATTTCTTGAAAGAGCTCATCAACAAAAAGAGAAGCTGGCATGAGAAGAAAACCGTCATGCTCACTGAAGAATGTAGTGCAGTAATTCAAAGGGGTATTCCACCAAAGCTTAAAGATCCAGGGAATTTTGTAGTTTCATGCACCATAGGCAAGATGACATTAGAGAAAGCTCTCTGCGATCTAGGTGCTAGCATCAACTTGATGCCCCACTCAATGATGAGAAAGCTTGCCATAGAAGAAATCAAACCTACCAGGATGTCACTTGTAATGGCTGATAGATCAGTCAAGACACCCAATGGAATTATGGAAAATCTATTAGTGAAGGTTGGAAAGTTTATCTTCCCTGTAGACTTTGTGATCTTGGACACAGAAGATGAGGGAAACAACTCAATTATCCTGGGAAGACCATTCCTAGCCACAATAAGAGCTATTATTGATGTAGAAAAAGGAGAAATGATCTTCAGGGTGCACAATGAGCAAATGGTCATCAATGTTTTCAAATCAATACAACATCCCCCTGAGCAAGAAAACTACATGAGAGTGGATATGATAGAAGGTTTAGTGGAAGAAATTTTGGAAGCCAATTATCATGAGCAACGGGAAGAAGAAGGGGAAGGAGATCAAGAGACAATGGAAGAACAAGTAGCTGAAATTTCCATTGAGAAAGAGGTGGAACAAGACAAGACAGAGGAAGTGCCAAAACAAGAATTAAAGCCTCTACCTACTCATCTCAAGTATGCATTTCTTGGAGGAGGAGAGACTCTGCCAGTAATCATCAATTCCTCCTTAAGTATGAAAGAAGAGGAAAAGCTGGTTGAAATATTGAAAGCTCACAAGACAGCTTTAGGGTGGACAATTGATGATATCAAAGGCATAAGCCCTGCCATCTGCATGCACAAAATCTTGCTAGAAGAGGATTCAAGACCTGTTGTACAACCTCAAAGAAGACTCAACCCAACCATGAAGGAGGTAGTTCAAAAGGAAGTAATGAAGTTATGGAATGCTGGAATCGTATACCCAATCTCTAATAGCTCTTGGGTGAGCCCAGTCCAGGTTGTGCCAAAGAAAGGAGGGATGACTGTGATCTCCAATGAGAAGAATGAGTTGATCCCTACAAGGACAGTGACTGGTTGGAGGATGTGCATAGACTATAGGAGACTGAATGAGGCTACAAGGAAAGATCACTTTCCTCTTCCTTTCATTGATCAAATGCTGGAGAGATTGGCTGGCCATGTTTATTATTACTTCCTAGATGGGTATTACGGGTATAATTAGATAGTGGTGGACCCCAAAGACCAAGAAAAGACCTCCTTCACATGTCCATTTGGAGTTTTCGCCTACAGAAGGATGCCATTTAGGCTATGCAATGCCCCAGCCACCTTTCAAAGGTGTATGCTTTCCATCTTCTCAGATATGGTTGAAAAATTCTTAGAAGTCTTCATGGATGATTTCTCTGTTTTTGGCAATTCTTTTGAAAATTGTTTGCAACATCTAACTCTTGTATTGAAACGATGCCAAGAAACAAATTTAGTCTTAAATTGGGAAAAATGTCATTTCATGGTACCAGAGGGTATCGTTCTTGGGCATAAAGTTTCAAACAAGGGTATAGAGGTTGATAGAGCTAAAATAGAAATTATTGAAAAACTCCCTGTACCTGACAATATAAAGGCAGTGAGAAGTTTTCTTGGGCATGCTGGATTTTATATAAGATTCATCAAAGAATTTTCAAAAATAGCCAAACCATTGAGCAATTTGCTAGTGGTTGAAAATCCTTTCATTTTTTATGACAATTGTAAACATGCCTTTGAAACTTTAAAGAGAAAACTCATTACAGCACCAATTATCACACCCCCTGATTGGAAATTACCTTTTGAACTTATGTGTGATGCAAGTGACTTTGCAATTGGTGCTGTGTTTGGGGCAAAAGAAAGACAAGCTACACCATGTCATATATTATGCTAGCAAGGTGTTAAATGAAGCACAAAAAAATTATACCACCATTGAGAAAGAGCTTTTGGCAATTGTATATGCATTTGATAAATTTAGACAATACTTGATTGGTTCAAAGGTCATAGTGTATACTAACCATGCTGCTCTCAAGTATCTAATGTCTAAACAGGATTAAAGCCAAGGCTTATTAGGTGGGTGCTGCTGCTACAAGAATTCGACATTGAAGTGAGAGATAGGAAGGGGAGTGAGAATCAAGTAGCAGATCATTTGTGAAGAGTGCCACAAGAGGCCAATCAAGATATACCACAGGAAGTGAATGAAAAATTCCCTGATGAGCATCTTTTACAAGTCCAGCAAGCACCATGGTTTGCTGATATAGCAAACTACAAAGCGGGAAGAAAAATCCCTCAGGAACTCTCCAGGTAACAAGTGAAAAAGCTACTCAATGAAGCCAAGAAGTTTTTGTGGGATGAACCATTTTTGTTCAAAAGATGCCCAGATTGAATGATTAGGAGGTGTGTCCCTGAAACTGAGATGAGAGACATATTGTGGCATTGTCATGGTTCAGCCTATGGTGGACACTTTGGACCAGAGAGAATAGCTACCAAAGTACTACAAAGTGGATTTTATTGGCCAACTATATTCAAGGATGCCAGAGAGTTCATTCATCAGTGTAATGAGTGCCAAAGAACTGGAAGACTATCAAGAAGGAATGAGATGCCTCAAAATTTCATTCTTGAAGTGGAGCTATTTGATCTTTGGGGCATTGATTTCATGGGCCTTTTTCCTCTTTCTTACTCTTTCAAATATATTCTGGTAGCAGTGGAGTATGTCTCAAAGTGGGTGGAAGCCATAGCCACAACCACATGTGAAGCACAGATTGTCCTTCAATTCCTTAAGAAGCACGTTTTCACTAGATATGGAGTGTCCAAGGGTCTTGTCAGTGATGGTGGTAGTAGTCATTTTTGCAACAAGCAGATGGAGAAACTCTTTCACAAATATGGAGTGATTCATAAAGTAGCCACACCATACCACCCTCAGACTAATGGCCAGGCTGAGTTAGTAAATAGGGAGTTGAAGAAGATCTTAGAGAAAACAGTAGGAAGCACAAGAAAAGATTGGGCCAAAAAATTAGAAGATGCTCTCTGAGCATATAGAATAGTGTTCAAAACTCCTATAGGAAGATCCCCATTTCATCTAATCTATGGAAAATCATGCCACCTTCCTGTGGAGCTAGAACACAAAGCTTACTGGGCCACTAAGCTCCTGAATTTTGATCCTCAAGCAGCAGGAGAAAAAGGTTGTTACAACTCAATGAGCTAGAGGAATTCAGATTGGAAGCTTATGAAAATGCAAAGATATACAAGGTAAGAGCTAAAAAGTGGCATGATAAGAAGATCTTAAAAAGAGAGTTCAAACCAGGACAGCAAGTACTCCTATATAACTCCAAGCTCAAGATTTTGCCAGGCAAACTCAAGTCTAGATGGACTGGCCCCTATTTGATCACAAAGGTTCTCCCTTATGGAAGCCTTGAACTTCTGGATGAGGCTACAAAGGACACAATCACAGAAAATGGCCACAGAGCAAAGCATTATTTGAGAGGCCCTTGGAATAAAGAGAAGGAGGTTCAAGAATTGAGTTGAGCAAGAATGAGAAATGTCACGCTAGTGACATTAAAATAGCGCTTGTTAGGAGGCAACCCAACCAGAGGTAGTTTTCTTTTCCTAACTATTTCAATAAAAAGGTTGAGTGGCTTTATCTGTATTGCAAGGAGCTAAGTTTGGTGTTGCACACCAAAACAATTTAAGGAAAAATGAAAGATGCTAAGTTTGGTGTCCCACCAAAAATCTCATTTGAAAAACATTTTCACCTTTTGCATAAATAGTTGCTAGCTCCAAGCAATCAGAGAAACTACTTAGGCATTGTCTGTTTTCTAGTTTTTAGTTTTGTGACCTTCAACAAAGGCACAAGGTTTCAGATAAATGGTTGAATTGTTGCATAAAAAACATTGGTAAGGAACTAAGTTTGGTGTTCACACACCAAAGTAAGTTCAAAAGCCTACAAATAAATTCTGCATATTAACCTTTTGCCTAAGGGCTTGGGAAACAAGCAACTTCTAAGGATTGTGTAGGAAAACATTCAACCTTGAGAAGGAATCTGCATCATCATCCCAAGGAGGTGCAACAGAGAGAAATAATGATGATAGAAGAAAAGCTGAGAGACATTACCAGGTTGTACTGACACTTAATCCTTTTTGCTATGTTTTAACTTAGAGATTCCTACATGCCTTGCTGAAGTGTTCAATTAGGTGTAAGTAGAGATGTTTGCTAAGAATGCTAGCCTGCATTGTGCTTGTTATCAATCATTTGCTTAAATTCTATTTTGTTCCCTTCTACATAAATAAAAGAAAAATGTTTGAAACAGAAAGTGATTGTCCAATGTTGTAGGAATTAGAATGAAATTTAGTGGTGGTACCTGTTTGATTTAATGATTAGCTCAATAATAAAAGCTACATAATAAAATGTTCCTTGAAGTGTGAATTAGGTTGTTCCTATACAGCCTTTTATTAATGAACATCCCTTGAGAATGGATCAAAGTAAGAAAGAAAAAGGAAAGAAAAGCCAAGAATTGGCAAAGAAATAAACAATAAGGCTAGACACCAATAGCTTGGACCTTAGGACATATGCCAGTGGTGCTTTTGTACTAGGATATGCTTGGACAATTAGGTTCTGAGGAGTATTTTAAAACTTGGCCACTTGGATTAACTAATCTGGAATTGCCAACCGAAAGTCCATTATCAAGAGCAACCTAGTTACAAAGCATTTAGTGATCCAAAGAGATGCTGGGCATCAATGTTTCTAGGAAGAAATTATGAGC
The DNA here is from genome assembly GCF_003086295.3 of Arachis hypogaea. NCBI lineage: Eukaryota > Viridiplantae > Streptophyta > Magnoliopsida > Fabales > Fabaceae > Arachis > Arachis hypogaea. Next base: position 72,026,119 of record NC_092038.1, on the reverse strand, counting down.
CAAGTGTCTGTGGTGAAGAAGTATTGAGCAAAAATTGAGCCAAAAGGCTGCTGCAACACTTGCCACCAAGCTTTCATTAAGAAATAAGCTTTCTAAGCAAAAGAAAGAAAGAGAAAGCTAATAGGGATCAATCAAAAAGCAAGGCATTATAGCAGCAACTCTAGTGAACCATCAAAGAGACATTTCATATCAGATAGCTAAGAATAAGTGAGCTACATTTATCTGCATAAAACCCCATGAACCAAGTTAAATTATTTGCTAAATAAGGACATGTATGCTTCTCTGTTTCATTTTATTTCTTCTTATGTTTAGTGCTTGCTTGGGGACAAGCAAGATTTAAGTTTGGTGTTGTGATGACAAGTCATCTTATGCTAGCTTTTCAAGCATTTTTCACTTGTTTCGTTACGTTTTATGCACTTTCTTGCACAATAAGTAAGTGATTTGGAGTGGATTTTCATGGTTACTTAGAATCAATCAACCATCATTTATTTGACACAAAATCATAGGATTTAAGCTAGAATTAGTTGATTTTATGAATGATTTAGAAACTTTGTGAATTTGGTGATACTTTGATATGTTTGTTTGGTTACTTGTAGGTGAAGAAATGAAAAAAAGAAAGAACCATGAAAGCGTGCTCAACCGAAGTGTGGCCCATGACATAAAAGCGTAGCACTCAAGCAACAAAGAGATGTAGCGCTCTCTATTTAAGCGGAGCGTTCATAAAGTGAGCGCTAGTTGGGAACACACCAAGGCTAGCACTCAAATGGAGTGAGCGCTACGTTCAATTGATTGAACATTTTCGCGCATAGTGGAGAGACCAAGCAAGGGCGCTACGTTAAATGTCCCAACTGAGCACTACAAGGAAACTCAAAAAAACAAGGCCAGCGCTCGAATCAGTGAGCACTACGTTCACTTTTACAATGTTTTTGTGCATGGCACAAAAGAAAAGCAAAGTGCATTGAAGCAAAGAGGGGCAGCCAGGGTTCGAAGAGGGATCAAAGCTCACCAAGGCACGCATAGAAAGGGAGCTAAATTAGAAACTCTTGACTGAACGCTACAAGGAAATTGCTAGCAAAAGGAAGCTAGCAAGGTTCGAAGAGGGAACCATGGAAGTAAGGGGCGCTACGTTGGAAATTTCCAACTGAGCGCTATGTATTGGCACAAAGTGAAACATGCTTAGCTCGAAGGGAGGTACACTAAGCAATGGAGCGCTACGTTACCTTTCCTCACTGAGCGCTCCACTGGAGCTAGCCCCCCAACCCATTTTCAAACAAGTACACCCATGGACCATTTTCAATCAAATGCCATCTTGGATCCACTTCTTCACCAATTTGAAAAGTCTACTCCAAATTCTGAAAACCAAAAATAGAAAGGGTATAAATAGGAGTTAATTTGATTTGTAGAAGGACTTTTAGTTCATTTTTTAGTTTTCGCTTTTAATTTTCATTTGTCTTTGAATTTGGGATTTTGGAATTGGATCTAATTTTCTTTCTGTTTTCATTTTCTTTTCTTCTGCAACTTCTGCTATCTGTTCTTGGAATTTGAATTGAGATTGAAGAGCTCCATTGATTCTAAATCTAAGAATCATCTTTCACCTTTCTTCTCAATTGTTCTAAGAATTAGATCTGAGTTTAGTTTCTGTTTTCTTTTTTTTTCTTCTGCAATTACTTTTCTGCTTGATCAAGAGAGCAATTGATGTTTAGATTTGTTTTCAAATCTCATTGCTTTTCTTCGATCTTCAATTTCTCTTTTAGATTTTCACAATTGAACTAAGTTTTCTTGCTGTTTGTTTCTTCTCCAAATTTTCATTTCTGTTTCAGCTTTTCTGCAATTCTATTCATCTTTCAGCTTTCTGATTTACTTTAGCTTGCATTTTGTTGTTCAATTCTAAATCCCAGCCCCTAAATCCCTTTAATCTTCAAGCAATTTAAGTTTCTCAGCAATTTAGATTCAGTCATTTAGTTTTCTTGCACTTTAAGCTTCAGCCATTTATATTTCTTGCAATCTAAGTTTCAGTCATTTACATTACTTGAACTTTAAGTTTCAGCTCAATTTACATTTTCTGCACTTTAGATTTTGTCAATTTCCCCTATCCCTTTTATTTTCATGCAATTTAGCTTTTGTTGATCATAATTCACTCAAACCATCAACTATTTACTTAACTAAATTCATCACCTAACTAAAATTGCTCAATCCATCAATCCCTGTGGGATCGACCTCACTCTTGTGTGTAATTACTACTTGATGTGACCCGGTACACTTGCCGGTGAGTTTTGTGTGGAATCGTTTTTCCCTCATCAGTGGGTTGAAGTGTGAAGAGTGGTGTGAAGTGTTTGGCTTTTATAGTGGTGAGAGGTGTTGGCTCGAAGGGAGGGTTGTGTTGGGATTTAAAAGCAATTCATCTTTTTCCACTTGGAAAGTGGCACCTAGCATGGGAAGAGGCGCCAACCCTTCTTTTCTCTTGATTCTCTGTATGTGTTAAGTTCCAAAGTACAAGTACACTTTGACTCCCTTCTTGATGAGCTATCAATCATATGGGCCCCATCCTCTCTCCTGAAAGTGAAAACCAAAACACCATAAGTGAAAAGAACCCCTTTATATTCCCTTTCATAACATATAATTGAAATGCAATTGATGAGTGTCCCTTGGGATACCAAACTTAATTTCCTTGCATCTAATAAATTGATTTTATCATGGGTATTTAATGTGTTCACAAGGGTGAATTAAGTTCACTTCTTTCATTCTTTAACTCCTTCTGAACACATTAAGGTTACCTTATATGCACAACTAATTTATTCAATGCATTAAGACTAAAAACATGCTGGGCTTACTATGTGGACTTCATATGGTGGTGGCCACACCAAACTTAATCTCTGGGCTTACTCTCAAAATTAATTCATTCAAAGGTTTGTAAGCCTAGGTTAAGTGGGTTAGTGGTCACACCAAACTTAGCTTTTTAGCTAGTTCCCAGCCTAATCACTCATCATCAGTAAGTGTGTTCATCAATTTGCATTTTCGGAAAAAGAAAGGAAAGAAAAAAAAGAAAACAGATTGAAGAATTACTAGCTATCAAACATTGGAACTGATATTTAAACTACCTAATCTATCACTTAAAATCTACTTTCAGAAAGCAAGAGAAACAAAAGTATTAAACTGGAACTTAAACTATCTAAATTGGAAATTCTGAAGCTACTTCTAGAAAGCAAGAAATCAAAAGGATATAGAGTGTTGGGGTGCCTCCCAACCAGCGCTTCTTTAATGTCATTAGCTTGACATTCCTCCATCTTTAGTTGAGGTTGTAGCTCACTCTCTCCTCCTCCAAAGAGTCTCCCAAGTAATGTTTTGAGTCTATGGCCATTTACAGTGAAAGCTCTCTGTTGGATACCTCTGTCTGCCCACTTGTTTGAGGGTGATAAGGTGTTGCAACCTTATGTTTCACTTCATATCTCAAGAGGAGGCTTCCAATGGTCTGTTGCAGAAGTGGCTCCCTCCATCACTAATAAGAGCTCTAGGGACTCCAAATCGGCTGAAGATGTTCCTCCGAAGGAAGTTCATGACTACCTTGTTATCATTTGTTGGTGCTGCAATGGCCTCCACCCACTTAGATACATAGTCCACTGCCACTAGATTGTACTTGTTTGAGTATGAGGTAGGGAAGGGACCCATGAAGTCAATTCCTCATACATCAAACAATTCAAGTTCTAGGAGAAACTGCTGTGGCATCTCATTTTTCTTGGGTAGATTACCAGCTCTTTAGCATTCATTGCACCTTGACACCAATTCCTTAGCATCTTTAAATACTGTTGGCTAAAAGAATCCACATTGGAGCACCTTTGCTGCTGTTCTTTCTCCACTAAAATGGCCTCCGTATGTAGATCCATGGCATTGCCACAACACTTCTTGCCCTTCTTCTTGTGAAATACATCTCCTCAAGATTCCATCAACACCTTTTTTGAACAAGTATGGCTCATTCCAGATGTAGTGTTTAGCATCATTGAGTAGCTTCCTCCTCATGTGTTTGTTGATGTTGGTGGGCAACTCCCCAATAGCCTTGAAGTTGGCTATATCAGCAAACCAAGGGCTTTCTTGAATCATCATCAGCTGCTCATTAGGGAAGCTCTCATTCACTTCAAATTGTTGTGCTTCATCTTCTTTGTGTGGAATTCTTGAGAGGTGGTCAGCCACTTTGTTCTCTGTCCCACTTCTATCTTTTATCTCTATATTGAATTCTTGATGTAGCAAGATCCACCTTATCAACCTAGGCTTGGATTCTTGCTTGGTCAACAGATAGTTGAGGCTGCATGATCAGTGAAAACAGTAACCTTTGAGCCAATAGGATATGATCTAAACTTATCAAAAGAAAAGACTATGGCTAAAAGTTCTTTCTCTGTAGTGGTGTAGTTCCTTCGATTCTCATTGAGGACTTTGCTAGCATAGTAAATAACATATACTAGCTTGTCTTTTCTTTGTCCGATAACAGCACCAACATCGAAGGATAGATCCCAGCTAGGTGGTGCTATAATAAGTGCAGAGAAAAGTCTATTTTTAAGTTCATCAAAGGCTAAAACATACACTCTCTATAAAAAAACAAAGGGAGTATTTGAGACAAGTAAGTTGTTAAGGGGTTTTGCAATCTTTGAAAAATCTTTTATAAACCTCCTATAGAACCTAGCATGTCCCAAAAAGCTTCTAATTGCCTTGACATTGCAGGGTGGAGGCAACTTCTCAATTACTTCCACCTTTGCCTTGTCTACTTCTATGCCCTTTTTAGAGATCTTGTGACCAAGAACCACCCCTCCAGTTACCATGAAATGGCACTTTTCCCAGTTTAAAACCAGGTTGGTTTCTTGGCATCTCTTTAGCACCATGGCAAGATAATATAGGCAATCAGAATATGAATCTTCAAACACAGAGAAGTCGTCCATAAACACCTCTATGAACTTCTCAATCATGTCTGAAAAGATGGAGAACATGCACCTTTGGAATGTTGCAGGTGCATTGCACAATCCAAAGGGCATTCTCCTAAAAGAAAAGACTCCATAGGGACAAGTAAGAGAGGTTTTCTCCTGATCCTTTGGTTCTACAACTATTTGGTTGTAGCCAGAGTAGCCGTCCAGGAAGCAGTAATATTCATGTCCTGCGAGTCTTTCAAGCATCTGGTCCATGAAAGGTAAGGGAAAGTGGTCTTTCCGGGTGGCTTCATTAAGTTTTCTATAATCTTTGCACATGCGCCAGCTAGTCACCATTCTTGTTGGTATCAATTTATTCTTCTCATTTGGCACAATAGTGATTCCCCCTTTCTTGGGGACTACTTGCATCGGGCTTACCCAAGGGCTGTCTAAAATAGGGTAAATCACCCCTGCTTGCCATAGTTTCAACACCTCCTTTTGGACTACCTCATTCATTGTTGGGTTCAGCCTTCTCTGTTGTTGTCTTGAGGGTTTTGCACCTTCCTCAAGTAGGATCTTGTGCATACACATTGAAGGACTGATTCCCTTTAGATCCGTAAGTGTCCAACCTATAGCATCCTTATGTTGTTTCAGCACTTGAATTAACTCCTCTTTTTATTCCTCATTCAGGTTTGAGTTAATGATTACTGGGTGTGTGTTGTTATCACCCAAGTAAGCATATTTCAAACTTGGGGGTAGAATCTTCAATTCCAACTTTGGTGCCTCTAATTCCCTCTTGCTTGGCTTATCTATCATGATTGATTTGTCTATAGCCTCTAGCGGTAGCTCACCATATGAGACTTGTTGATCTTGCTCTTGGGTTTCTTCATATCGTTCGTCCTCTAGGACTCCTTGAACCAAGTTTTCAATGGTATCCACCATCATGCATTCACTAATGGCTTCCTTGGGGTAGCTCATTGCCTTGAAGATTGATAAACCACTATTTTATGGTTTATATTGTGTTTAATTGTGTGGTTTTATCATGATCCTTACCCACTTATTCATTAATTTAGCATGCATTTATATTTCCTTCCTGAAATTATTAAATGATTAAAAACTGCTTCCTAGAGACTTTTAATTATGCATTTTAATTCTCTTTTATTCCATTCGATGTCGTAATCTGTGTGTTAAGTGTTTCAGGCTTTATAGGGCATGAATGAGTTGGAGATTGGAAAGGAAGCTAGCAAAAATGGAAGAAACACGAGAAATTGAGGAGATAACCAGCGAGAAGTGACGTGGCCACATGGCTCACGCGTTCGCACGAAAGAGGAGAAATCGCAGTGACGCGGCCGCATGGCTCACCCGACCGCGCAGATTGGAAAAGCACAAGTGACGCGGAAGCATAGACGACGCGAACGCGTGGCAGGGAAAAACGCGAATGACGTGTCCGCATGGATGACGCAATCGCGTGATGTGCGCGATCTGCATAATCTGCAGAAGTCGCTGGGGGCGATTTTGGACCCTATTTTGACCCAGTTTTCGGCCCAGAACAGCAGACTAGAGCCAGAGAACATGCAGAAACCAGGGACAACATTCATTCTACACAGTTTTAGTTTTAGATAGTTTTTACTCCTCCTCTAGGTTTTTCTCTCTGCACATTCATAGTTCTTAGGATTTTATGTTTTTACCACTTTTTGCATTGGGATACTGAGAAGAGTGATTACCTCATCAAGACTTCGTCATTCTAGTTCGTTTTCTTTACTTCGCTTTACCCTTCCATGTCCTTTGCTTTATTTAATTTTACCATTGGAATATTTTTAGGATTATTTAATACAATGATTACTTTTATTTTTAATTGATTATTTTGATTTTTATTTACAATGTCTTTCTTTAATTCCTTTTCATATGTTATGAATTTTACATTCACAATGAGCGAGTAGTTACCTAACTTGATGGGGAGTTGATTGAAAGGAACCCTTCAGTTGGAAAGCTTAAAAGAAAGATTGTAATTGGGTTTATTGTTGGATTTCCCTCTAGTCACTAACACCAATCCCTTTTAATTAAGTGGCTTGCAACTTGTGAACGGACGTAGCATTCCAACTTGTTTGACTTTCCCTTACCTAGTAAGAGATAACTAAACAGGATAACCTTTAATTATCAATTAATCTAGAGAGTAATCCAACAATAATGGGGCTTCCAACTAATCAACTCCCAGTCAAGGCTTTTATTTACATTATTCAAATTCTCCAATTTAATTTCCTGTTTACTCAACTCAAACCTTTTTGAAAACATCTGATTATTAAAATAGCGTACTTTTTTGCAACTCGTTGGGAGACGACCTGGGATTCATACTCCCAGTATTTTAATTTTAAATTTCTGTGACACCTTTCTAAATTGATAAGTGAATTTTTGGCAAGTTAAGAACTATACTTGCAACGTATATATTTTAATTATTTTTAATTCGCAAATTTCTGCCCACATCAATTTTTGGCGCCGTTTTGAAAACCATCTTCTCTTCATGTAATCTCAAGACCAGCTCCCTTTTTTGAACATCAATTATGGCTCCAGCTGTAGCTAGGAATGACCTTCCTAGGATGATTGATGTGTTGACTTCTTCCTCCATGTCAAGCATAACAAAATCAGCTGAGAAGATGAATTCTCCCACTTTCACCAATAGATCTTCCACCATACCATGGGAAAATTTAAGCATTCTGTCAGCCAATTGGAGTGCCATTCTTGTTGGCTTATCTTCCTCTATTATATTATTTTCATCATGGCCAAAGACATGAGGTTTATGCTTGCTCCGAGATCACATAATGCCTTCTCATTGTTCATATCCCCAATGATACAGGGGATTTGGAAGATCCCAGGATCTTTCAGTTTCTAGGGAAGCTTCTTTTGTATTATGGCACTACACTCATCAGTGAGCACTACAGTCTCTTTCCCTCCCTAATTCCTCTTCCTTATCATGAGCTCCTTTAAAAATTTGGCATAGAGCGGCATTTGTTCTAGTGCCTCAGCAAAAAGTATGTTGATCTGAAGCTTCTTGAAGATTTCTAGAAATCTATAGAACTGGCTATTTTTTCCATCCTTCTTCAATCTTTGTGGGTAGGGTGCCTTTGGCACATAAGGATTCAGAGCTTGCTTTGGTGAGGATGGTGTGGAGGTCCTATCTTCCTTCTTGATTTCAGGTTCCTTTGCAATTTCTTCTTCTTGGTGGCTTTGACTTGGGGTTGTTTCTTCTACAACCTTTCCACTTCTTAGTGTTATGGCCTTGCACTCTCCCCTTGGGTTAGCCATGGTGTCACTAGGAAAGGTATACGTGGACATAGGTATTTGCTTAGATAAGCTCCCTAATTGTGCCTCCAACTTTGAAATTGCTGCCCCTTGATTCTTTATGTTGGATCTGACCTCTTCCTGGTTAGCATCTATCTTTCTGTTAGCTTGTAGCTATCTATCCAGAATAGTGGAAATAGTTCCGGTCAGTTGTGTTGACAATTGTGCTATAGATGCCTCCAATTTTGAGAAACTGTTGTTGGTTTCACATGGTTGCATGGTGGGGGTTGATGTATCTTGGTGGTGGCTGTTGTGTGTTTACTGTGTGGGGTGATATGATGTGTTTTATGAGTTGTGGTAAGGTCTATTGTTGCTTGATTTTTTAGTGGTTGGGGTTGTGGTTGTTGTGATGATTGGAGTGATATGGTTTGTGGTCTTGTTGGTTTCCCCACCCAAAATTTGGGTGGTTCTTCCAACCTGATTTGTATGTTTTCGAGTTTGGATCATATGGTGGTCTAGAAGGATTGTTCATATAATTTGCCTGCTCCCATTCACATTCAGCTTCGGGTGCATCTTTTTCTTGAGGTGGTGCTTGAGCTTGGACAGCTGAGACTTGGCTTGCCTCTACCTTCTTTGTTAAGGCTACCAATTGTGCTGCGATTGCCATGTTTTGTGCTAACAAGGCGTCCATAGAGTTGAGTGCTAGCACTCCTCTCTTTTGAGCTATTTCTGAAGCATAGAGGTACTCATTTTTGGCTACAGTCTTAATGACATCTATGGCTTCTTTGATGGTTTTCTTCTTATTGAGTGAACCCCGTGAAGAGTGGTCCACAACTTTCTTTGCTTCATATGGTAGCCCTTCATAGAAGATGTGTAGTTAGACCCATTCGTTGAACATGTCCGGAGGGAACTTCCTTGTCAAGTCTTTGAACCTCTCCCAGGCCTCATAAAGTGTTTCACCATCTTGCTGTCTGAAGGTTTGCACCTCAGTTCTTAATCTATTGACTCTCTATGGTGGGTAGAATCTTGCTAGAAACTTGTTCACTACTTCATCCTAAGTGGTCAAGCTCTCCTTGGAGAATGCTTTCTGGTGCACAAAATTGTGATCATCAACAATGGTGCCAAAGACTTGGAGCTTTCAAACGTGAATCACACTTTAGCACAACTTCGCACAACTAACCAGCAAGTGCACTGGGTCATCCAAGTAATACCTTACGTGAGTAAGGGTCGATCCCATGAAGATTGTTGGTATGAAGCAAGCTATGGTCATCTTGTAAATCTCAGTCAGGCAGATTCTAATGGTTATGATGGTTTTCGAATATGAAGATAAATAAAGCATAAAATAGAGATAGAGATACTTATGTAAATCATTGGTGGGAATTTTAGATAAGTGTATGGAGATGCTTTGTTCCTTCTGAATCTCTGCGTTCCTACTGCTTTCATCCAATCATTCTTACTCCTTTTCATGGCAAGCTGTATGTAGGGTGTCACCGTTGTCAATGGCTACTTCCCATCCTCTCAGTGAAAATGGTCCAAATGCTCTATCACAGCACGACTAATCATCTGTTGGTTCTCGATCATGTCAGAATAGAATCCAGTGATTCTTTTGCGTCTGTCACTACGCCCAACACTTGCGAGTTTGAAGCTTGTCACAGTCATCCCATCTCAGATCCTACTCGGAATACCACAGACAAGGTTTAGAATTTTCGGATCTTAGGAATGGCTGCCAATAATTCTAGCTTATACCACGAAAACTCTGATATTTCGGAATGGAGGCTAAGAGATACGCGCTTGATCTAAGGTAGAACGGGAGTGGTTGTCAGGCACGCGTTCATAGGTGAGAATGATGATGAGTGTCACGGATCATCACATTCATCATGTTGAAGTGCAGCGAATATCTTAGAATAAGAATAAGCTGAATTAAATAGAAGAATAATAGTAATTGCATTAATACTCGAGGAATAGCAGAGCTCCACACCTTAATCTATGGTGTGTAGAAACTCCACCGTTGAAAATACATAAGTGATGGTCCAGGCATGGCCGAATGGCCAGCCCCCAAACGTGATCAAAGGATCAAAAGATAATCCATAGACAAGACGGTCTAAGAGACACCTAATACAATAGTAAAAAGTTCTATTTATACTAAACAAGTTACTAGGGTTTACAGAAATAAGTCTTAGTGCAGAAATCTACTTCTGGGGCCCACTTTGGTGTGTGCTTGGGCTGAACTTGAGCTTTACACGTGCAGAGGCTTCTCTTGGGGTTAAACGCCAAGTTGTAACGTGTTTTTGGCGTTTAACTCTGGTTTGTGACGTGTTTCTAGCGTTTTACTCCAGAATGCAGCATGGAACTGGCGTTGAACGCCCGTTTACGTCATCTAAACTCGAATAAAGTATGGACTATTATATATTGCTGGAAAGTCCTAGATGTCTACTTTCCAACGCAATTAAGAGCGCGCCATTTGGAGTTCTGTAGCTCTAGAAAATCCATTTCGAGTGCAGGGAGGTCAGAATCCAACAGCATCAGCAGTCCTTTTTCAGCCTGAATCAGATTGTTGCTCAGGTCCCTCGATTTCAGCCAGAAAATACTTGAAATCTCAGAAAAACACACAAACTCATAGTAAAGTTCAGAAATGTGAATTTTGCATAAAAACTAATAAAAACATCCCTAAAAGTAGCTAGATCCTACTAAAAACTACCTAAAAACAATGCCAAAAAGCGTATAAATTATCCGCTCATCACAACACCAAACTTAAATTGTTGCTTGTCCCCATGTGATGAGCGGATAATTTATACGCTTTTTGGCATTGTTTTTAGGTAGTTTTTTAGTAAGTTCAAGCTACTTTTAGGGATGTTTTCATTAGTTTTTATGTTAAATTCACATTTCTGGACTTTACTATGAGTTTGTGTATTTTTCTGTGATTTCAGGTAATTTCTTGCTGAAATTGAGGGACTTGAGCAAAACTCTGATAGGAGGCTGACAAAGGACTGCTGATGCTGTTAGAATCTGACCTCCTTGTACTCGAAATGGATTTTCTGGAGCTAAAGAACTCCAAATGGCGCGCTCTCAACAGCGTTGGAAAGTAGACATCCAGAGCTTTCCAGCAATATATAATAGTTCATACTTTATTCGACAATTGATGACGTAAACTGGCGCTCAACGCCAGTTCCATGTTGCTGTCTGGAGTAAAACGCCAGAAAAACACGTCACGACCCGGAGTTGAACGCCCAAAACACGTTACAACTTGGCGTTCAACTCCAAAAGAAGCCTTAGCTCGTGGATAGATCAAGCTCAGCCCAAACACACACCAAGTGGGCCCCGGAAGTGGATTTATGCATCAATTACTTACTCATGTAAACCCTAGTAGCTAGTCTAGTATAAATAGGATAATTTACTATTGTATTAGACATCTTTGGTCTCAGTTTTATTTTATTCTCAATCTGAGGAGACTATTGATCACTTTTTGGGGGGCTGGCCATTCGGCCATGCCTGAACCTTTCACTTATGTATTTTCAATGGTGGAGTTTCTACACACCATAGATTAAGGGTGTGGAGCTCTGCTGTACCTCAAGTTTCAATGCAATTACTATTATTTTCTATCCAATTCGAATTATTCCTATTCTAAGATATTCGTTGCACTTCAACTTGATGAATGTGATGATCCGTGACACTCATCATCATTCTCACCTATGAACGTGCGTGATTGACAACCACTTCCGTTCTACCCTAGACCGGGCGCATATCTCTTGGATTCCTTAATCAGAATCTTCGTGGTATAAGTTAGAATTGATGGCGGCATTCATGGGAATCCGGAAGGTCTAACCTTGTATGTGGTATTCCGAGTAGGATTCTGGAATTGAATGACTGCGACGAGCTTCAAACTCCTGAAGGCTGGGCGTTAGTGACAGACGCAAAAGAATCAAGGGATTCTACTCCAACATGATTGAGAACCAACAGATGATTAGCCGTGCTGTTACAGAGCATTTGGACCTTTTTCACTGAGAGGATGGGATGTAGCCATTAACAACAGTGATGCCCTACATACAGCTTGCTATGGAAAGGAGTAAGAAGGATTGGATGATGCAGTAGGAAAGCAGAGATTCAGGAGGAGCACGGCATCTCCATACACGTATCTGAAATTCCCACCATGGAAATACATGAGTAACTTTATCTTTATTTTATGTTTATTATTTATTAATTTTCGAAAATCCATAATCAATTACTATCCGCCTGACTGAGATTTATAAGATGACCATAGCTTGCTTCATACCAACAATCTCTATGGGATCGACCCTTACTCACGTAAGGTTTATTACTTGGACGATCCAGTATACTTTGCTGGTTAGTTGAACGGAGTTGTGTCCACACATAGCAAAGAGCCATTATAATGGAATATATTCCATACAATAACAAAGAGTACAACATTGATGATCACAATTTCGTCCACTAAGTTTTTGGCGCCGTTGCCGGGGGTTGTTCGAGTATGGACAACTGACGGTTCATCTTGTTGCTCAGATTAGGTTATTTTCTTTTTATTTTCTTTTCAAAAAAGTTTTCAAAAATCTTTCAAAAATTTTTCTTTATTTTCGTTTTCTTAAAATATAATTTTCGAAAAATAAAATAATAAAAATACAAAAAAAATCATAAAATCATACAAATCAAAAATATTTTGTGTTTCTTGTTCAAGTCTTGAGTAAACTTTTAAGTTTGGTGTCAATTGCATGCTTTAAAAAATTTTTCTTGCATTTTTCGAAAATTCATGCATTCATGGTATTCTTCATGATCTTCAAGTTGTTCTTGACAAGTTTTCTTGTTTGATCTTGATGTTTTCTTGTTTTGTGTTGTTTGTTGTTTTTCATATGCATTTTTTGTTTGTTAGAGTCCATGCATTAAAGATTTCTAAGTTTGGTGTCTTGCATGTTTTCTTTGCATCAAAAATCTTTCAAAATTATGTTCTTGATGTTCATCATGATCTTCATAGTGTTCTTGGTGTTCATCTTGACATTCATAGTGTTCTTGCATGCATTCTTTGTTTCGATCCATAAAGAAAAGAGAAAAACACAAAAATGACGTTTTTAATTTTTCTCTCTCATCATTAAAAATTCAAAAATAAAAAAATATCTTTTCCTTTTTTCTCTCCAAAATTTCGAAAATTTGAGTTGACTTAGTCAAAAAAATTTTAAAATTAGTTATTTCTTGTAAGTCAAGTCAAATTTTCAATTTTAAAAATCTTATCTTTTCAAAAATCTTTTTTTCAAAAATCATATCTTTTTCATTTTTTTCTTTTTTCGAAAATTTTAAAAATCTTTTTCAAAATATTTTCAAAATCTCTTCCTTATCTTTATTTCAAAAATTTTGAAATTACACTAACAATTAATGTGATTGATTCAAAAATTTGAAGTTTGTTACTTTCTTGTTAAGAAAGGTTCAATCTTTAAATTCTAGAATCTTATCTTGTAGTTTCTTGTTAGTAAAGTAATTAATTTTAATTTTAAAAATTAAATCTTTTTCAAACATATCTTATCATATCTTTTATATCTTATCTTTTTATCATATCTTTTTCAAAATTTTATCTTTTTCAAAAATTTGATTTCAAAATATCTTATCTAACTTCTTATCTTCTTATCTTTTCAAAATTGATTTTAATATCTTTTTCAACTAACAGGGCAGACTTATTGTTTGTTTCTTATCTTTTTCAAAATCACCTAACTACTTTTCCCCCCTCTAATTTTCGAAAATACCTCCCTCTTTTTCAAAAAAAATTCTTTTTAATTGTTTAAATTTTAATTTTAATCATATCTTATCTTTAATTTTCGAAAATCACTAACCACTTTTTCAAAATTATTTTCGAAATTCTCTATCTCTCCTTCTATCTATTTATTTATTTATTCACTAACACTTCTCTTCATTTCAGATCACCACCTCTATCCTTACCCATTCTTCTTCACTACTCTGCCCTTTTTTTCTTCTACTAACATAAATGAATCTCTATACTTTGACATAGAGGATTCCTCTTTCTTTTCTTGTTCTCTTCTTCCCTATATGAGCAAGAACAAGGAAAAAGACACTCTTGTTGAAGCTGATCTAGAACCTGAAAGGACTCTGAAGAGGAAACTAAGAGAAGCTAAACTACAACAATCCAGAGGCAACCTTTCTGAAATTTTCGAACAAGAGAAGGAGATGGCAGCCGAACCCAACAACAATAATGCAAGGAGAATGCTTGGTGACTTCACAAAACCAACGTCCAAATTTGATAGAAGAAGCATCTCCATTCCTGCCATTGGAGCCAACAATTTTGAGCTTAAGCCTCAACTAGTTGCTTTAATGTAACAGAACTGCAAGTTTTATGGACTTCCATCTGAAGATCCTTACCAGTTTTTAACTGAGTTCTTGCAGATTTGTGAGACTGTTAAGACAAATGGAGTAGATCTTGAAGTCTACAGGTTCATGCTTTTCCCTTTTGCTGTAAGAGATAGAGATAGAATATGGTTGGACTCACAACCTAAAGATAGCCTGGATTCTTGGGATAAGCTGGTCACGGCCTTCTTGGATAAATTCTTTCCTCCTCAAAAGCTGAACAAGCTTAGAGTGGATGTTCAGACCTTCAAGCAAAAAGATGGTGAATCCCTCTATGAAGCTTGGGAAAGATACAAGCAGATGACCAAAAAAGTGTCCTTCTGACATGTTTTCAGAAAGGACCATATTAGATATATTCTATTATGGTCTATCTGAATTTTCCAAGATGTCATTGGACCATTCTACAGGTGGATCTATTCACCTAAAGAAAATGCCTGAAGAGGCTCAAGAACTTATTGACATGGTTGCAAATAACCCCAATTCATGTACACTTCTGAGAGGAATTCCGTGAATAGTGGGATGCCTTAGAGGAAGGGAGTTCTTGAAATTGATACTCTGAATGCCATATTGGCTCAGAACAAAGTGTTGACTCAGCAAGTCAACATGATCTCTCAAAGTCTGAATGGATGGCAAAATGCATCCAACAGTACTAAAGAGGCAGCTTCTGAAGAAGCTTATGATCCTGAGAACCCTGCAATGGCAGAGGTTAATTACATGGGTGAACCTTATGGAAACACCTATAACTCATCATGGAGAAATCATCCAAATTTCTCATGGAAGGATCAACAAAAGCCTCAACAAGGCTTTAACAATGGTGGAAGAAATAGGCTCAGTAATAACAAGCCTTTTCCATCATCTTCTCAGCAACAGACAGAAAATTCTGAACAGAGCCCCCTCTAATTTAGCAAACTTAGTCTCTGATATGTCAAAAGCCACTTTAAGTTTCATGAGTGAAACAAGGTCCTCCATTAGAAATCTGGAGGCACAAGTGGGCCAGCTGAGTAAGAAAGTCATTGAAACTCCTCCCAGTATTCTCTCAAGCAATACAGAAGAGAATCCAAAAGGAGATTGCAAGGCTATTGAAGTAATCAATATGGCCGAATGCACAAGAGAGGAGAAGGACAAAAATCCTAGTGAGAAAGACCTCCTGGGACATCTTTCAAACAAGAAGGAGTTCCCCATTGAGGACCTAAAGGAATCTGAGGCTCATATAGAGACCATAGAGATTCCACTAAATCTCCTTCTACCATTCATGAGCTCTGAAAACTATTCCTCCTCAGAAGAGGATGAAGACGTAACTGGAGAGCAAGTTGCTCAATATCTAGGAGCTATCATGAAGCTGAATGCCAAGTTGTTTGGTAATGAGACTTGGGAAGGTGAATCCCCCTTGCTCATTAGTGAACTAGATACATGGATTCAGAAAACTCTACCTCAAAAGAGACAAGATCCTGGTAAATTCTTAATACCCTGTACCATAGGCACCATGACCTTTAACAAGGCTCTGTGTGACCTGGGGTCAGGCATAAATCTTATGCCACTCTCTGTAATGGAAAAACTGGGGATCATTGAGGTACAGCCTGCCTTATTCTCACTTCAATTGGCAGACAAGTCAGTAAGACAAGCTTATGGATTAGTAGAGGACGTGTTAGTAAAGGTTGAAGGCCTTTACATCCCTGCTGATTTCATAATCTTAGACACTAGGAAGGAAGAAGATGAATGCATCATCCTTGGAAGACCCTTCCTAGCCACAGCAGAAGCTGTGATTGATGTTAGCAGAGGAGAATTAGTCCTTCAATTGAATGGGGACTACCTTGTGTTTAAAGCTCAAGGACCTTCCTCTGCAACCATGGAGAGGAAGCATGAAAAGCTTCTCTAAGTACAGAGTCAAAAAGAGCCCCTACAGTCAAACTCTAAATTTGGTGTTGCGAGGCCACAACCAAACTCTAAGTTTGGTGTTGAGAAGCCCCCTCATTCAAACTCTAAGTTTGGTGTTTGGAGGCCCTCATCATGCTCTAAATATCTGTAAGGCTCCATGAGAGCCCACTGTCAAGCTAATGACACTAAAGAAGCGCTTGTTGGGAGGCAACCCAATTTTTATATATCTAATTTTAATTTTATTTTATTGTTATTTTGTGTTTTATTAGGTTCATGATCATGTGGAGTCACGAAAAAAAAATACTAAAATTAAAAATAGAATAAAAAATAGCAGAAGAAAAATCACACCCTGGAGGAAGGACTTACTGGCATTTAAACGCCAGTAAGGTGCATCTGCCTGGCGTTCAACGCCAGAACAGAGCATGTTTCTGGCGCTGAATGCCAGAAACAAGCAACATCCTGGCGTTTGAACGCCAGGAATATGCCTTGAGGAAAGCTGGCGCTGAACACCAGTAACAAGCATGGAACTGGTGTTCAACGCCAGAAACATGCTACACATGGGCGTTGAATGCCAGAATGGTGTGCAAAGGCATTTTACATGCCTAATTGGTGCAGGGATGTAAATCCTTGACACCTCAGGATCTGTGGACCCCACAGGATCATCTCAGGATCTGTCGACCCCATAGGATCCCCACCTAACATATTCTCCCATTTTCTCAACATTCATTCTCTCTTTCCAATAAACACACTTCCCCAAAAACCCTTCACCAATCACCTCAAACCTCTCTTCCCAATTACCCCCTTCACCACTCACATCCATCCACTCTTCCCCATAAACCCCACCCACCTTCAAAATTCAAAAATCTTTCCCACCCAAACCCACCCTAAATGACCAAAACTACACCCACTCCCCTCCCTATATATACCCTTCCATTCTACTTCATTTTCACACAACACAAACCCCCTCTTCTACACCTTGACCGAAACACCTTCCCTCACTCTCCTCCATATTTTCTTCTTCTTCTTCTTCTCTTCTTTCTTTTCTTGCTCGAGGGCGAGCAATATTTTAAGTTTGGTGTGGTCAAAGCATAATCTTTTTGTTTTTCATTACCATCAATGGCACCTAAGGCCGGAGAATCCTCTAGAAAAGGAAAAGGGAAGACAAAAGCTTCCACCTCCGAGTCATAGAAGATGGAAAGATTCATCTCCAAAAGCCATCAAGACCACTTCTATGATGTTGTGGCAAAGAAGAAGGTGATCCCTGAGGTCCCTTTCAAACTCAAGAAAAATGAGTATCCGGAGATCCGACATGAAATCCGAAGAAGAGGTTGGGAAGTCCTAACCAACCCCATGCAACAAGTCGGAATCTTAATGGTTCAAGAGTTCTATGCCAATGCATGGATCACTAGGAACCATGATCAAAGTGTAAATCCGAGTCCAAAGAATTATCTCACAATGGTTCAGGGGAAATACTTAGATTTTAGTCCGGAAAATGTGAGGTTGGCATTCCACTTGCCCATGATGCAAGGAGATGAACGCCCCTTCACTAGAAGGGTCAACTTTAATCAAAGGTTGGACCAAGTCCTTATGGACTTATGTGTGGAAGGAGCTCAATGGAAAAGAGACTCCAAAGGCAAGCCGGTTCAACTAAGAAGACTGGACCACAAGCTTGTGGCGAGAGGGTGGTTAGAGTTCATTCAACGCTCCATCATCCCCACTAGCAACCGATCTGAAGTTACTGTGGATTAGGCCATCATGATTCATAGCATCATGATTGGAGAGGAAGTAGAAGTTCATGAAGTCATTGATGAGCGGATAATTTGTATGCTTTTTGGCATTGTTTTTAGTATGTTTTTAGTATGATCTAGTTAGTTTTTAGTATATTTTTATTAGTTTTTAGTTAAAATTCACTTTTCTGGGCTTTACTATGAGTTTGTGTGTTTTTCTGTGATTTCAGGTATTTTCTGGCTGAAATTGAGGGACCTGAGCAAAAATCTGATTCAGAGACTGAAAAGGACTGCAGATGCTGTTGGATTCTGACCTCCCTGTACTCGAAGTGGATTTTCTGGAGCTACAGAAGCCCAATTGGCGCGCTCTCAATGGCGTTGGAAAGTAGACATCCTGGGCTTTCCGGCAACATATGATAGTCCATACTTTGCCCAAGATTTGATGGCCCAAACCGGCGTTCAAAGTCACCCTTAGAATTCCCAGCGTTAAACGCCGGAACTGGCACCAAAGTGGGAGTTAAACGCCCAAACTGGCACAAAAGCTGGCGTTTAACTCCAAGAAGAGTCTCTACACGAAAATGCTTCAATGCTCAGCCCAAGCACACACCTAGTGGGCCCGGAAGTGGATTTTTATGTCATTTACTCATCTCTGTACACCCTAGGCTACTAGTTCTCTATAAGTAGGACCTTTTACTATTGTATTTTCATCTTGGTTCTTCTGGTTCCCTCTCTGGGGCCGAAGCCAATGATCACACTATCACTTATGTATTTTCAACGGTGGAGTTTCTACACACCATAGATTAAGGTGTGGAGCTCTGCTGTACCTCGAGTATTAATGCAATTACTATTGTTCTTCTATTCAATTCCACTTGTTCTTGTTCTAAGATATCACTTGTTCTTCAACTTGATGAATGTGATGATCCGTGACACTCATCATCATTCTCACCTATGAACGTGTGACTGACAACCACCTCCGTTCTACCTTCGATTGGGTGAATATCTCTTGGATTCCTGATACACGATGCATGGTTGATCGCCTGACAATCGAGTGCTCACCTGACAAACGAGCCAGCCATTCCGTGAGATCAGAGTCTTCGTGGTATAGGCTAGAACTGATGGCGGCATTCAAGAGAATCCGGAAGGTCTAACCTTGTCTGTGGTATTCTGAGTAGGATTCAATGATTGAATGACTGTGACGTGCTTCAAACTCCTGAGGGCGGGGCGTTAGTGACAGACGCAAAAGAATCACTGGATTCTATTCCGGCCTGATCGAGAACCGACAGATGGATAGCCGTGCCGTGACAGGGTGCGTTGAACATTTCCACTGAGAGGATGGGAGGTAGCCACTGACAACGGTGAAACCCTTGCTTAAGCTTGCCATGGAAAGGAGTAAGAAGGATTGGATGAAGACAGTAGGAAAGCAGAGAGACGGAAGGGACAGCATCTTCATATGCTTATCTGAAATTCCTACCAATGAATTACATAAGTATCTCTATCTTTATCTTTATGTTTTATTCACCCATATCCATTTGAGTTTGCCTGCCTGAGATTTACAAGGTGACCATAGCTTGCTTCATGCCAACAATCTCTGTGGGATCGACCCTTACTCGCGTAAGGTTCATTACTTGGACGACCCAGTACACTTGCTGGTTAGTTGTGCGAAGTTGTGTTTATGCCATGGTATTGAACACCAAGTTTTTGGTTTCATCACCGGGGATTAATTGAGTTGTGAAAAAGTATTGATCACAATTTCGTGCACCAAGTTTTTGGCGCCGTTGCCGGGGATTGTTGAGTTTGGACAACTGACGGTTCATCTTGTTGCTTAGATTAGGTATTTTTTTTCGGAATTCTTGAAGATGAATTCTAGTGTTTCAAGATGATTTGTTGAAGTCTGGCTGGCTGAGAGGCCATGTCTAATTTCATTGGACCGAGGTTTCAACTTATCATCACAAAAGCTTGTTGATTTCTATCAATCTTGCTTTTGGAGTAGTGATCTGCTAAGGCTTGGCTGGCCATTGGCCATGTCTAGTGTTTTGGACCGAAGCTTTCCCTGAAAGCTTGGCTGGCTGTGAAGCCATGTCTAATTCCTGGACCGGAGTCTTAGACTAAACATTGCATGATTCCTGGAATTCTCATTAAGAATTTTGATACTTTTTTTTCCACTTTATTTTTGAAAAAGCACAAAAAAATTTACAAAATCATAAAATCCAAAAATATTTTTTGTTTGAGTCTAGTGTCTCATTTTAAGTTTGGTGTCAATTGCATGCATTCATTCATGTGTCTTAGGGATCTTCAAGTTGTTCTTGACGATTTCTTACTCTGATCTTTGAATTCTTTTGACTTGAGTGTTTAGGTGTCTCATATGCATTCTCATTAGTGTCAGTAGTATACAAACTGCTAAGTTTGGTGTCTTGCATGCATTGTTATTTGATTTTAGTTGTATTTTGATTATTCCTTATTATTAAAAATCCAAAAATATTTTTAATTTGTGTCTTTTCAAGTCAATAATACAGAGAATTGAAGATTCAGAACATACTGCAGAGGAATTCCACAGAAAAAGCTGGGCGTTCAAAACACCCAGTGAAGAAGGACAGACTGGCGTTTAAACGCCATCCAGGGTACCTGGTTGGGCGTTTAACGACCAAAAGGGTAGCATTTTGGGCGTTAAACGCCAGAATGTGCACCATTCTGGGCGTTTAACGCCAGGATGGCACAAGAGGGAAGATTTTGTTTTCAAATCAATTTTTTTTTTCAAGTTTTCAAAATCTTTTCAAAATCAAATCTTTTTCAAATCATATCTTTTCAATCAAATCTTTTTCAAAATCAATTTCTTTCTACTTTCAAAAATACTTGCTATCAAATCTTTTAAAATATTTTTCAAATCATATCTTCTCAATCACATCTTTTTAAAATCAATCATATCTTCTTAACCACATCTTTTTCAAAATAACTTTCAATCAAATCTTTTTGATTTCTAATTTCAAAATCTTTTTCAAAAATCACTTTACTGCTTTCCCACTTTTATTTTCGAAAATCAATTAGTGTTTTTCAAAATGTTTTCAAAATCTTTGACTTAATTTTCGAAAATTACTTCTCCTCTTTTCACATCCTTCTATTTATGGACTAACACTATTCCTTAAATGCAAAATTCGAACTCCATCCTCTTTGATAAGTTCGAATTTTCTACCTCTGCCTTCTACTTTTCTTTTCCTCTGACACCTCAAGGAATCTCTATACTGTGACATAGAGGATTCCATATTTTCTTGTTCTCTTCTCTTTCATATGAGCAGGAGCAAAGACAAAAGCATTCTTGTTGAGGCTGATCCTGAACCTGAAAGGACCTTGAAGTGAAAGCTAAGAGAAGCTAAGGCACAATTCTCTGTAGAGGACCTAACAGAAATCTTCAAAAAAGAAGAACAAATGGCAGCCGAAAACAACAACAATGCCAACAATGCAAGGAAGGTGCTGGGTGACTTTACTACACCTACTCCCGACTTCTATGGGAGAAGCATCTCTATCCCTGCCATTGGAGCAAACAACTTTGAGCTTAAGCCTCAATTAGTTTCTCTAATGCAACAGAATTGCAAGTTCCATGGACTTCCATTGGAAGATCCTCATCAGTTCTTAGTTGAGTTCTTGCAAATCTGTGACACTGTCAAGACTAATGGGGTTGACCCTGAGGTCTACAGACTTATGCTATTCCCTTTTGCTGTAAGAGACAGAGCTAGGACATGGTTGGACTCACAACCTAAAGAAAGCCTGGACTCTTGGGAAAAGCTAGTCAATGCCTTCTTGGCAAAGTTCTTTCCACCTCAAAAATTGAGTAAGCTTAGAGTGGAAGTCCAAACCTTCAAACAGAAGGAAGGAGAATCCCTCTATGAAGCTTGGGAAAGATACAAACAATTAATCAGAAAGTGTCCATCTGATATGCTTTCTGAATGGAGCATCATAGGTATTTTCTATGATGGTCTGTCTGAACTATCCAAAATGTCTTTGGATAGCTCTGCTGGAGGATCTCTTCATCTGAAAAAGACGCCTACAGAAGCTCAAGAGCTGATTGAAATGGTTGCAAATAACCAATTCATGTACACTTCTGAAGGGAATCCTGTGAACAATGGGACTAGTCAGAAGAAAGGAGTTCTTGAGATTGACACTCTGAACGCCATATTGGCTCAGAATAAAATATTGACTCAGCAAGTCAATTTGATTTCTCAAAGTCTGTCTGGAATGCAAAATGCACCAAGCAGTACTAAGGAAGCTTCATCTGAAGAAGAAGCTTATGATCCTGAGAACCCTTCAATGGAAGAGGTGAATTACATGGGAGAACCCTATGGACACACCTATAATCCTTCATGGAGAAATCATCCAAATTTCTCATGGAAGGATCAACAGAGACCTCAACAAGGTTTCAATAATAATAATGGTGGAAGAAACAGGTTTAGCAATAGCAAGCCTTTTCCATCATCTTCTCAGCAACAGACAGAGAGTTCTAAGCAGAACACTTCTGACTTAGCAACCATGGTCTCTGATCTGATCAAAACCACTCAAAGTTTCATGACTGAAACAAGATCCTCCATTAGAAATTTGGAGGCACAAGTGGGTCAACTGAGCAAGAAAATTACTGAACTCCCTCCTAGTACTCTTCCAAGCAATACAGAAGAAAATCCAAAAGGAGAGTGCAAAGCCATCAACATGGCCGAATTTTGGGAGGAAGGAGAGGCAGTGAACGCCACTGAGGAAGACCTCAATGGACGTCCACTGGCCTCCAATGAGTTCCCCAATGAGGAACCATGGGAATCTGAGGCTCAAAATGAGACCATAGAGATTCCATTGGACTTACTTCTGCCATTCATGAGCTCTGATGGGTATTCTTCCTCTGAAGAGGATGAGTATGTCACTGAAGAGCAAGTTGCTAAATACCTTGGAGCAATCATGAAGCTAAATGACAAGTTATTTGGAAATGAGACTTGGGAGGATGAACCCCCTTTGCTCACCAAAGAACTGGATGACTTGTCTAGGCAGAGATTACCTCAAAAGAGACAAGATCCTGGGAAGTTTTCAATACCTTGTACCATAGGCACCATGACCTTCAAGAAGGCCTTGTGTGACTTAGGGTCAAGTGTAAACCTCATGCCTCTCTCTGTAATGGAGAAGCTAGGGATCTTTGAGGTGCAAGCTGCAAAAATCTCATTAGAGATGGCAGACAACTCAAGAAAACAGGCTTATGGACTTGTAGAGGATGTTCTGGTAAAGGTTGAAGACCATTACATCCCTACTGATTTCATAGTCCTAGAGACTGGGAAGTGCATGGATGAATCCATCATCCTTGGCAGACCCTTCCTAGCCACAGCAAAGGCTGTGATTGATGTTGATAGAGGAGAATTGATCATTCAAGTGAATGAAGAATCCCTTGTGTTTAAGGTTCAAGGATATCCCTCTGTCACCATGGAGAGGAAGCATGAAGAGCTTCTCTCAAAACAGAGCCAAACAGAGCCCCCACAGTCAAACTCAAAGTTTGGTGTTGGGAGGCCACAACCAACTTCTAAGTTTGGTGTTGAACCCCCACATTCAAACTCTAAGTTTGGTGTTGGGAGGTTCCAACATAGCTCTGAGCATTTTTGAGGCTCCATGAGAGTCCTCTGTCAAGCTAATGACATTAAAGAAGCGCTTGTTGGGAGGCAACCTGATGAGCGGATAATTTATACGCTTTTTGGCATTGTTTTTAGTATGTTTTTAGTATGATCTAGTTAGTTTTTAGTATATTTTTATTAGTTTTTAGTTAAAATTCACTTTTCCGGACTTTACTATGAGTTTGTGTGTTTTTCTGTGATTTCAGGTATTTTCTGGCTGAAATTGAGGGACCTGAGCAAAAATCTGATTCAGAGACTAAAAAGGACTGCAGATGCTGTTGGATTCTGACCTCTCTGCACTCGAAGTGGATTTTTTGGAGCTACAGAAGCCCAATTGGTGCGCTCCCAACGGCGTTGGAAAGTAGACATCCTGGGCTTTCCAGCAATATATGATAGTCCATACTTTGCCCAAGATTTGATGGCCCAAACCGGCGTTCAAAGTCACCCTCAAGATTTCCAGCGTTAAACGCCGGAACTGGCACCAAAATGGGAGTTAAACGCCCAAACTGGCATAAAAGCTAGCGTTTAACTCCAAGAAGAGTCTCTACACGAAAATGCTTCAATGCTCAGCCCAAGCACACACCAAGTGGGCCCGGAAGTGGATTTTTATGTCATTTACTCATCTCTGTACACCCTAGGCTATTAGTTCTCTATATATAGGACCTTTTACTATTGTATTTTCATCTTTTGATCACTTTTAGATCTCTAGATCATCTTTGGACATCTAGTTCTTAGATCATTGGGAGGCTGGCCTTACGGCCATGCCTAGACCTTGTTCTTATGTATTTTCAACGGTGGAGTTTCTACACACCATAGATAAAGGTGTGGAGCTCTGCTGTACCTCGAGTATTAATGCAATTACTATTGTTCTTCTATTCAATTCCGCTTGTTCTTGTTCTAAGATATCACTTGTTCTTCAACTTGATGAATGTGATGATCCGTGACACTCATCATCATTCTCACCTATGAACGTGTGACTAACAACCACCTCCGTTCTACCTTCGATTGGGTGAATATCTCTTGGATTCCTGATACACGATGCATGGTTGATCGCCTGACAACCGAGTGCTCGCCTGACAAACGAGCCAGCCATTCCGTGAGATCAGAGTCTTCGTGGTATAGGCTAGAACTGAAGGCGGCATTCAAGAGAATCCGGAAGGTCTAACCTTGTCTGTGGTATTCTGAGTAGGATTCAATGATTGAATGACTGTGACGTGCTTCAAACTCCTGAGGGCGGGGCGTTAGTGACAGACGCAAAAGAATCACTGGATTCTATTCCGGCGTGATCGAGAACCGACAGATGGATAGCCGTGCCGTGACAGGGTGCGTTGAACATTTCCACTGAGAGGATGGGAGGTAGCCACTGACAACGGTGAAACCCTTGCTTAAGCTTGCCATGGAAAGGAGTAAGAAGGATTGGATGAAGACAGTAGGAAAGCAGAGAGACGAAAGGGAAGGCATCTTCATACGCTTATCTGAAATTCCTACCAATGAATTACATAAGTATCTCTATCTTTATCTTTATAGTTTTATTCGTATATCACCATATATCCTTTTGAGTTTGCCTGACTGAGATTTACAAGGTGACCATAGCTTGCTTCATACCAACAATCTCTGTGGGATCGACCCTTACTCGCGTAAGGTTTATTACTTGGACGACCCAGTACACTTGCTGGTTAGTTGTGCGAAGTTGTGTTTATGCCATGGTACTGAATACCAAGTTTTTGGATTCATTACCGGGGATTAATTGATTTGTGAAAAGTAGTGGTCACAATTTCGTGCACCAAGTTTTTGGCGCCGTTGCCGGGGATTGTTCGAGTTTTCGGCAAGCTTTTGGTCCGGTAACATCAGTGCCAAATTTCTGATCCGGCAACAGCACCAAGTTTTTGGCGCCATTGCCGGGGATTGTTGAGTTTGGACAACTGAAGGTTCATCTTGTTGCTTAGATTAGGTATTTTTTTCGGAATTCTTGAAGATGAATTCTAGAGTTTCATGATGATTTGTTGAAATCTGGCTGGCTGTGAAGCCATGTCTATTTTCATTGGACCGAGGTTTCAACTTATCATCACAAGAGCTTGTTGATTTCTATCAATCTTGCTTTTGGAGCAGTGATCTGCTAAGGCTTGGCTGGCCATTGGCCATGTCTAGTGTTTTGGACCGAAGCTTTCTTTAAAAGCTTGGCTGGCTGTGAAGCCATGTCTAATTCCTGGACCGGAGTCTTAGACTAAACATTGCATGATTCCTGGAATTCTCATTAAGAATTTTGATACCTTTATCCACTTAATTTTCGAAAATCCAAAAAAATTTTACAAAATTATAAAAACAAAAAAATATTGCATGTTTGAGTCTAGTGTCTCATTTTAAGTTTGGTGTCAAGTGCATGCATTCATGTGTCTTAAGGATCTTCAAGTAATTCTTGATGATTTCTTACTCTGATCTTTGAATTCTCTTGACTTGAGTGTTTATGTGTCTCATATGCATTCTCATTAGTGTCAGTAGTATACAAACTGCTAAGTTTGGTGTCTTGCATGCATTGTTATTTGATTTTAGTTGCATTTTGATTATTAAAAATCCAAAAATATTTTTAATTTGTGTCTTTTCAAGTCAATAATACAGAGAATTGAAGATTCAGAACATACTGCAGAGGAATTGCACAGAAAAGCTGTGCGTTCAAAACGCCCAGTGAAGAAGGACAGACTGGCGTTTAAACGCCAGCCAGGGTACCTGGTTGGGCGTTTAACGCCCAAAAGGGTAGTATTTTGGGCGTTAAACGCCAGAATGTGCACCATTCTGGGCGTTTAACGCCAGGATGGCACAAGAAGGAAGATTTTGTTTTCAATGCAATTTTTTTTCAAGTTTTCAAAATTTTTCAAAATCAAAACTTTTTCAAATCATATCTTTTCAATCATATGTTTTCAAAATTGATTTCTTTCCATTTTTAAGAATACTTGCTATCAATTAATGATTTGATTCAACATTTCAAGTATATTGCCTTTTCTGTTGAGAAAGGTTTAATGTTTGAATCATATCTTTTCTTGATAGCCAAGTCATTAATTTTCAAAATCAAATCTTTTTTAAAATGTTTTTCAAATCATATCTTCTCAATCACATCTTTTTAAAATAATCATATCTTCTTAACCACACCTTTTTCAAAATAGCTTTCAATCATATCTTTTTGATTTCTAATTTCAATATCTTTTTCAAAGGTCACTTTACCTCTTTCTCACTCTTAGTTTTCGAAAATCAATTAAGGTTTTTCAAAATGTTTTCAAAATCTTTTACTTAATTTTCGAAAATCACTTCCCTTCTTCTCACATCCTTCTATTTATGAACTAACACTATTCCTTAATGCAAAATTCGAACTCCATCTTCTTTGATAAGTTCAAATTTTCTACTTCTGTCTTCTAATTTTTTTTCCTCTGACACCTCAAGGAATCTCTATACTGTGACATAGAGGATTCCACATTTTCTTGTTCTCTTCTCTTTCATATGAGCAGAAGCAAAGACAAAAGCATTCTTGTTGAGGCTGATCCTGAACCTAAAAGGACCTTGAAGCGAAAGCTAAGAGAAGCTAAGGCACAATTCTCTGTAGAGGACCTAACAGAAATCCTCAAAGAAGAAGAACACATGGCAGCCGAAAACAACAACAATGCCAACAATGCAAGGAAGGTGCTGGGTGACTTTACTACACCTACTCCCGACTTCTATGGGAGAAGCATCTCTATCCCTGCCATTGGAGCAAACAACTTTGAGCTTAAGCCTCAATTAGTTTCTCTAATGCAACAGAATTGCAAGTTCCATGGACTTCCATTGGAAGATCCTCATCAGTTTTTAGCTGAATTCTTGCAAATCTGTGACACTGTCAAGACTAATGGGGTTGACCCTGAGGTCTATAGACTCATGCTATTCCCTTTTGCTGTAAGAGACAGAGCTAGGACATGGTTGGACTCACAACCTAAAGAAAGCCTGGACTCTTGGGAAAAGCTGGTCAATGCCTTCTTGGCAAAGTTCTTTCCACCTCAAAAATTGAGTAAGCTTAGAGTGGAAGTCCAAACCTTCAGACAGAAGGAAGGAGAATCCCTCTATGAAGCTTGGGAAAGATACAAACAATTAATCAGAAAGT
Source organism: Arachis hypogaea (assembly GCF_003086295.3). Taxonomy (NCBI): domain Eukaryota; kingdom Viridiplantae; phylum Streptophyta; class Magnoliopsida; order Fabales; family Fabaceae; genus Arachis; species Arachis hypogaea. The sequence continues at coordinate 71,998,242 of NC_092038.1, read as the reverse complement.
GTCCTTCTGATATGCTTTCTGAATGGAGCATCATAGGTATTTTCTATGATGGTCTCTCTGAACTATCCAAGATGTCTTTGGATAGCTCTGCTGGAGGCTCTCTTCATCTGAAGAAGACGCCTACAGAAGCTCAAGAGCTGATTGAAATGGTTGCAAATAACCAATTCATGTACACTTCTGAAAGGAATCCTGTGAACAATGGGACTAGTCAGAAGAAAGGAGTTCTTAAGATTGACACTCTGAATGCCATATTGTCTCAGAACAAAATATTGACTCAACAAGTCAATATGATTTCTCAAAGTCTGTCTGGAATGCAAAATGCACCAAGCAGTACTAAGGAAGCTTCATCTGAGGAAGAAGCTTATGATCCTGAGAACCCTTCAATGAAAGAGGTGAATTACATGGGAGAACCCTATGGAAACACCTATAATCCTTCATGGAGAAATCATCCAAATCTTTCATGGAAGGATCAACAGAGACCTCAACAAGGTTTCAACAATAATAATGGTGGAAGAAACAGGTTTAGCAATAGCAAGCCTTTTCCATCATCTTCTCTTCAACAGACAGAGAGTTCTAAGCAGAATAACTCTAACTTAGCAACCATGGTCTCTGATCTAATCAAAACCACTCAAAGTTTCATGACTGAAACAAGGTCCTCTATTAGAAATTTGGAGGCACAAGTGGGTCAGCTGAGCAAGAGAATTACTGAACTCCCTCCTAGCACTCTTCCAAGCAATACAGAAGAAAATCCAAAAGGAGAGTGCAAGGCCATCAACATGGCCGAATTTGGAGAGGAAAGAGAGGCAGTGAACGCCACTGAGGAAGGCCTCAATGGACGTCCACTGGCCTCCAATGAGTTCCCCAATGAGGAACCATGGGAATCTGAGGCTCAAAATGAGACTATAGAGATTCCATTGGACTTACTTCTGCCATTCATGAGCTCTGATGAGTATTCTTCCTCTGAAGAGGATGAGTATGTCACTGAAGAGCAAGTTGCTAAATACCTTGGAGCAATCATGAAGCTAAATGACAAGTTGTTTGGAAATGAGACTTGGGAGGATGAACCTCCTTTGCTCACCAAAGAACTGGATGACTTGTCTAGGCAGAAACTGCCTCAAAAGAGACAAGATCCTGGGAAGTTTTCAATACCTTGTACCATAGGCACCATGACCTTCAAGAAGGCCTTGTGTGACTTAGGGTCAAGTATAAACCTCATGCCTCTCTCTGTAATGGAGAAGCTAGGGATCTTTGAGGTGCAAGCTGCAAAAATCTCACTAGAGATGGCAGACAACTCAAGAAAACAAGCTTATGGACTTGTAGAGGATGTTCTGGTAAAAGTTGAAGACCATTACATCCCTACTGATTTCATAGTCCTAGAGACTGGGAAGTGCATGGATGAATCCATCATCCTTGGCAGACCCTTCCTAGCCACAGCAAAGAATGTGATTGATGTTGATAGAGGAGAGTTGATCATTCAAGTGAATGAAGAATCCTTGGTGTTTAAGGCCCAAGGATACCCCTCTGTCACCATGGAGAGGAAGCATGAAGAGCTTCTCTCAAAACAGAGTCAAACAGAGCCCCCACAGTCAAACTCTAAGTTTGGTGTTGGGAGGCCACAACCAAACTCTAAGTTTGGTGTTGAACCCCCACATTCAAACTCTAAGTTTGGTGTTGGGAGGTTCCAACATTGCTCTGAGCATTTCTGAGGCTCCATGAGAGCCCACTGTCAAGCTACTGACATTAAAGAAGCGCTTGTTGGGAGGCAACCCAATGTTATATTTTTATCTATTTTCCTTGTTATTTTATGTCTTTTGTAGGTTGATGATCATGAGAAGTCACAAAATCAATGGAAAAAGCAAAAACAGAATGAAAAACAGAAAGAAAAACAGCACACCCTGGAGAAAGAACCTGCTGGCGTTTAAATGCCAGTAAGGTTAGCTGTTGGGCGTTTAATGCCCAGTCTGGCACCATTCTGGGCGTTTAACGCCAGAAAGGGGCACCAGACTGGCGTTAAACGCCAGAAAAGGGCAAGAAGCTGGCGTTAAACGCCAGAAATGGGCACCAGCCCGGCGTTTAACGCCAGAATTGGCTAAAAACGCAATTTTGCTTGCCATTTGGTGCAGGGATGACTTTTCCTTGACACCTCAGGATCTGTGGACCCCACAGGATCCCCACCTACCCTACCACTCTCTCTCTCTTCTTCACCCATTCACCAATCACCCCACCTACCTCACCATTCAAATTCAAACCACTTTCCCACCCAAAACCACCCTCACTTGACCGAACCCTACCCTCCCCCCTCTCCTATATAGACCCTCCTTCACTCCTTCATTTTCACACAACCTAAACACCACTTCTCCCCCCTTTGGCCGAACACAAAGCCATTCCCTTCTTCCTCATTTCTTCTTCTTCTACTCTCTTCTTTCTTCTTTTGCTCGAGGACGAGCAAACATTTTAAGTTTGGTGTGGTAAAAACATTGCTTTTTGTTTTTCCATAACCATTTATGGCATCCAAGGCCGGAGAAACCTCTTGAAAGAGGAAAGGGAAGGCAAAAGCTTCCACCTCCGAGTCATGGGAGATGGAGAGATTCATCTCAAGGGTGCATCAAGACCACTTCTATGAAGTTGTGGCCTTGAAGAAGGTGATCCCCGAGGTCCCTTTTTCACTCAAAAAGAGTGAATATCCGGAGATCCGACATGAGATCCAAAGAAGAGGTTGGGAAGTTCTTACTAACCCCATTCAACAAGTCGGAATCTTAATGGTTCAAGAGTTCTATGCCAATGCATGGATCACCAAGAACCATGATCAAAGTGTGAACCCGGATCCAAAGAATTATCTTACTATGGTTCGGGGGAAATACTTAGATTTTAGTCCGGAAAATGTAAGGTTGGCATTCAACTTGCCTATGATGCAAGGAGATGAACATCCTTACACTAGAAGGGTCAACTTTGATCAAAGGTTGGACCAAGTCCTCACAGTCATATGTGAAGAGGGCGCCCAATGGAAGAGAGATTCAAGAGGGAAGCCGGTTCAATTGAGAAGGCATGACCTCAAACCCGTGGCTAGAGGATGGTTGGAGCTCATCCAACGCTCAATCATTCCCACTAGCAACCGGTCCGAAGTTACTATAGACCGGGCTATCATGATCCATAGCATCATGATTGGAGAAGAAATAGAAGTTCATGAGGTTATAGCTCAAGAACTCTATAAGGTGGCGGACAAGTCCTCTACCTTGGCAAGGTTAGCCTTTCCTCATCTCATTTGTCACCTCTGTTATTCAGTTGGAGTTGACATAGAGGGAGACATCCCTATTGATGAGGACAAGCCCATCACTAAGAAGAGGATGGAGCATACAAGAGATCCCACTCATCATGAGATCCCTGAGATTCCTCAAGGGATGCACTTTCCACCACAAAACTATTGGGAGCAACTAAACACCTCCCTAGGAGAATTGAGTTCCAACATGGGACAACTAAGGGTGGAGCACCAAGAACACTCCATCATCCTCCATGAAATTAGAGAAGATCAAAGAATCATGAGAGAGGAGCAACAAAGACAAGGAAGAGACATTGAGGAGCTCAAGCACTCCATAGGATCTTCAAGAGAAAGAGCCGCCATCACTAAGGTGGACCCGTTTTTTAATTTCCTTGTTCTTTATTTTTCTGTTTTTCGAAAATTATGCTTATGTTTATCTATGTTTGTGTCTTGTGATCATTAGTGTCTTAGTGTCTATGCCTTAAAGTTATGAATGTCCTATGAATCCATCACCTTTCTTGAATAAAAAAATGTTCTTAATTGAAAAAGATAAGAATTGCATGAATTTTGAATTTTATAACAGTTTAATTATTTTGATGTGGTGGCAATATTTTTGTCTTCTGAATGTATGCTTAAACAGTGCATATGTCTTTTGAATTTGTGGTTCATGAATGTTGGCTCTTGAAAGAATGATGAAAAAGGAGACATGTTACTGAGGATCTGAAAAATCATAAAAATGATTCTTGAAGCAAGAAAAAACAATGAAAAAAAAAAGAAAATTTCGAAAAAAAATATTCGAAAAAAATAGAGAAAAGAAAGAAATAAAGTTGTGATCCAAGGCAAAAAGAGTGTGCTTAAGAACCCTGGACACCTCTAGTTGGGGACTCTAGCAAAGCTGAGTCACAATCTGAAAAGGTTCACCCAATTATGTGTCTGTGGCATGTATGTATCCGGTGGTAATACTGGAAGACAGAGTGCTTTGGGCCACGGCCAAGACTCAATAAGTAGCTATGTTCAAGAATCATCATACTTAACTAGGAGAATCAATAACACTATCTGGATTCTGAGTTCCTAAAGAAGCCAATCATTCTGAATTTCAAAGGATAGAGTGAGATGCCAAAACTGTTCAGAGGCAAAAAGCTAAAAGCCCCGCTCATCTAATTAATACTGATCTTCATAGATGTTTTTGGAATTCATTGCATATTCTCTTCTTTTTTTATCTTGTTTGATTTTCAGTTGCTTGAGGACAAGCAACAATTTAAGTTTGGTGTTGTGATGAGCGGATAATTTATACGCTTTTTGGCATTGTTTTTAGTATATTTTTAGTATGATCTAGTTAGTTTTTAGTATATTTTTATTAGTTTTTAGTTAAAATTCACTTTTCTGGACTTTACTATGAGTTTGTGTGTTTTTCTGTGATTTCAGGTATTTTCTGGCTGAAATTGAGGGACCTGAGCAAAAATCTGATTCAGAGACTAAAAAGGACTGCAGATGCTGTTGGATTCTGACCTCCCTGCACTCGAAGTAGATTTTCTGGAGCTACAGAAGCCCAATTGGTGCGCTCTCAACGGCGTTGGAAAGGAGACATCCTGGGCTTTCCAGTAATATATGATAGTCCATACTTTGCCCAAGATTTGATGGCCCAAACCGGCGTTCAAAGTCACCCTCAAGATTTCCAGCGTTAAACGCCGGAACTGGCACCAAAATGGGAGTTAAACGCCCAAACTGGCATAAAAGCTGGCGTTTAACTCCAAGAAGAGTCTCTACACGAAAATGCTTCAATGCTCAGCCCAAGAACACACCAAGTGGGCCCGGAAGTGGATTTTTATGTCATTTACTCATCTCTGTACACCCTAGGCTACTAGTTCTCTATATATAGGACCTTTTACTATTGTATTTTCATCTTTTGATCACTTTTAGATCTCTAGATCATCTTTGGACATCTAGTTCTTAGATCATTGGGAGGCTGGCCTCACGGCCATGCCTAGACCTTGTTCTTATGTATTTTCAACGGTGGAGTTTCTACACACCATAGATTAAGGTGTGGAGCTCTGCTGTACCTCGAGTATTAATGCAATTACTATTGTTCTTCTATTCAATTCCGCTTGTTCTTGTTCTAAGATATCACTTGTTCTTCAACTTGATGAATGTGATGATCCATGACATTCATCATCATTCTCACCTATGAACGTGTGACTGACAACCACCTCTGTTCTACCTTCGATTGGGTGAATATCTCTTGGATTCCTGATACACGATGCATGGTTGATCGCCTGACAACCGAGTGCTCGCCTGACAAATGAGCCAACCATTCCGTGAGATTAGAGTCTTTGTGGTATAGGCTAGAACTGATGGCAGCATTCAAGAGAATTCGGAAGGTCTAACCTTGTCTGTGGTATTCTGAGTAGGATTCAATGATTGAATGACTGTGACGTGCTTCAAACTCCTGAGGGCGGGGCGTTAGTGACAGACGCAAAAGAATCACTGGATTCTATTCCGGCCTGATCGAGAACCGACAGATGGATAGCCGTGCCGTGACAGGGTGCGTTGAACATTTCCACTGAGAGGATGGGAGGTAGCCACTGACAACGGTGAAACCCTTGCTTAAGCTTGCCATGGAAAGGAGTAAGAAGGATTGGATGAAGACAGTAGGAAAGCAGAGAGACGGAAGGGAAGGCATCTTCATACGCTTATCTAAAATTCCTACCAATGAATTACATAAGTATCTCTATCTTTATCTTTATAGTTTTATTCGTATATCACCATACCCTTTTGAGTTTGCCTGACTGAGATTTACAAGGTGACCATAGCTTGCTTCATACCAACAATCTCTGTGGGATCGACCCTTACTCGCGTAAGGTTTATTACTTGGACGACCCAGTACACTTGCTGGTTAGTTGTCCGAAGTTGTGTTTATGCCATGGTACTGAATACCAAGTTTTTAGATTCATTACCGGGGATTAATTGATTTGTGAAAAGTAGTGATCACAATTTTGTGCACCACAACCCAATGTTATATTTTATCTATTCTCTTTTGTTATTTTATGTCTTTTGTAGGTTGATGATCATGAGAAGTCACAAAATCAATGAAAAAAAAAGCAAAAACAGAATGAAAAAACAGAAAGAAAAACAGCACACCCTGGAGGAGAGCTTGCTGGCGTCTAAACGCCAGTAAGGCTAGCTGTTGGGCGTTTAACGCCCAGTCTGGCACCATTCTGGGCGTTTAACGCCAGAAAGGGGCACCAGACTGGCGTTAAACGCCAGAAAAGGGTAAGAAGCTGGCGTTAAACGCCAGAAATGGGCACCAGCCCAGCGTTTAACGCCAGAATTGGCCAGAAACGCATTTTTGCATGCCATTTGGTGTAGGGATGACTTTTTCTTGACACCTCAGGATCTGTGGACCCTACAGGATCCCCACCTACCCCACCACTCTCTCTCTTCTTCACCAATCACCTCAACACCTCTTCCCCAAAAGCCCTTCACCTATCAAATCCCATCTTTCTCTTCACCACTCACATCCATCCTTCATAAAACCCCACCTACCTCACCATTCAAATTCAAACCACTTTCCCTCCCAAACCCACCCATACATGACCGAACCATGACTCCCCCCACTCCTATATAAACCCTTCTTCACTCCTTCATTTTCACACAACCTAAACACCACTTCTCCCCCTTTTTGGCCGAACACAAGCCATTCCCTTTTCCCTTCATTTCTTCTTCTTCTACTCTCTTCTTTCTTCTTTTGCTCGAGGACGAGCAAACCTTTTAAGTTTGGTGGGGTAAAAGCATTGCTTTTTGTTTTTCCATAACCATTTATGGCATCCAAGGCCGGAGAAACCTCTAGAAAGAGAAAAGGGAAGGCAAAAGCTTCTACCTCCGAGTCATGGGAGATGGAGAGATTCATCTCAAGGGTGCATCAAGACCACTTCTATGAAGTTGTGGCCTTGAAGAAGGTGATCCCCGAGGTCCCTTTTTCACTCAAAAAGAGTGAATATCCGGAGATCCGACATGAGATCCGAAGAAGAGGTTGGGAAGTTCTTACCAACCCCATTCAACAAGTCGGAATCTTGATGGTTCAAGAGTTCTATGCCAATGCATGGATCACCAAGAACCATGATCAAAGTATGAACCCGGATCCAAAGAATTATCTTACTATGGTTCGGGGGAAATACTTGGATTTTAGTCCGGAAAATGTAAGGTTGGCATTCAACTTGCCTATGATGCAAGGAGATGAACATCCTTACACTAGAAGGGTCAACTTTGATCAAAGGTTGGACCAAGTCCTCACAGTCATATGTGAAGAGGGCGCCCAATGGAAGAGAGATTCAAGAGGGAAGCCGTTTCAGTTGAGAAGGCATGACCTCAAACCCGTGGCTAGAGGATGGTTGGAGTTCATCCAACGCTTAATCATTCCCACTAGCAACCGGTCCGAAGTTACTATAGACTGGGCTATCATGATCCATAGCATCATGATTGAAGAAGAAATAGAAGTTCATGAGGTTATAGCTCAAGAACTTTATAAGGTGGCGGACAAGTCCTCTACCTTGGCAAGGTTAGCCTTTCCTCATCTCATTTGTCACCTCTGTTATTCAGTTGGAGTTGACATAGAGGGAGACATCCCCATTGATGAGGACAAGCCCATCACCAAGAAGAGGATGGAGCACACAAGAGACCCCACTCATCATGAGATCCCTGAGATTCCTCAAGGGATGCACTTTCCTCCACAAAACTATTGGGAGCAACTAAACACCTCCCTAGGAGAATTGAGTTCCAACATAGGACAACTAAGGGTGGAGCACCAAGAACACTCCATCATCCTCCATGAAATTAGAGAAGATCAAAGAATCATGAGAGAGGAGCAACAAAGACAAGGAAGAGACATTGAGGAGCTCAAGCACTCCATAGGATCTTCAAGAGGAAGAACAAGCCGCCATCACTAAGGTGGACCCGTTCTTTAATTTCCTTGTTCTTTATTTTCCTGTTTTTCGAAAATTATGCTTATGTTTATCTATGTTTGTGTCTTGTGATCATTAGTGTCTTAGTGTCTATGCCTTAAAGTTATGAATGTCCTATGAATCCATCACCTCTCTTAAATAAAAAAATGTTCTTAATTGAAAAAATAAGAATTGCATGAATTTTGAATTTTATAACAGTTTAATTATTATGATGTGGTGGCAATGCTTTTGTTTTCTGAATGTATGCTTAAACAGTGCATATGTCTTTTGAATTTGTGGTTCATGTATGTTGGCTCTTGAAAGAATGATGAAAAAGGAGACATGTTACTGAGGATCTGAAAAATCATAAAAATGATTCTTGAAGCAAGAAAAAGCAGTGAATACAAAAAGAAATTTCGAAAAAAAAGAGGGAAGAAAGAAAGAGGAAAAGAAAAAGAAAGAAAAAGAAAGAAATAAAGTTGTGATCCAAGGCAAAAAGAGTGTGCTTAAAAATCCTGGACACCTCTAGTTGGGGACTCTAGCAAAGCTGAGTCACAATCTAAAAAGGTTCACCCAATTATGTGTCTGTGGCATGTATGTATTCGGTGGTAATACTGGAAGACAGAGTTCTTTGGGCCACGGCCAAGACTCAATAAGTAGCTATGTTCAAGAATCATCATACTTAACTAGGAGAATCAATAACACTATCTGGATTCTGAGTTCCTAAAGAAGTCAATCATTCTGGATTTCAAAGGATAGAGTGAGATGCCAAAACTGTTCAGAGGCAAAAAGCTAAAAGCCCCGCTCATCTAATTAAAACTGATCTTCATAGATGTTTTTGGAATTCAATGCATATTCTCTTTTTTTTATCTTGTTTGATTTTCAGTTGCTTGAAGACAAGCAACAATTTAAGTTTGGTGTTGTGATGAGCGGATAATTTGTACGCTTTTTGGCATTGTTTTTAGTATGTTTTTAGTATGATCTAGTTAGTTTTTAGTATATTTTTATTAGTTTTTAGTTAAAATTCACTTTTCTGGGTTTTACTATGAGTTTGTGTGTTTTTCTGTGATTTCAGGTATTTTCTGGCTGAAATTGAGGGACCTGAGCAAAAATCTGATTCAGAGACTGAAAAGGACTGCAGATGCTGTTGGATTCTGACCTCCCTGCACTCGAAGTGGATTTTCTGGAGCTACAGAAGCCCAATTGGCGCGCTCTCAACGGCGTTGGAAAGTAACCATCCTGGGCTTTCCAGCAATATATGATAGTCCATACTTTGCCCAAGATTTGATGGCCCAAACCGGCGTTCAAAGTCACCCTCAGAATTCCCAGCGTTAAACGCCGGAACTGGCACCAAAGTGGGAGTTAAACGCCCAAACTGGCACAAAAGCTGGCGTTTAACTCCAAGAAGAGTCTCTACACGAAAATGCTTCAATGCTCAGCCTAAGCACACACCTAGTGGGCCCGAAAGTGGATTTTTATGTCATTTACTCATCTCTGTACACCCTAGGCTACTAGTTCTCTATAAGTAGGACCTTTTACTATTGTATTTTCATCTTGGTTCTTCTGGTTCCCTCTCTGGGGCCGAAGCCAATGATCACACTATCACTTATGTATTTTCAACGGTGGAGTTTCTACACACCATAGATTAAGGTGTGGAGCTCTGCTGTACCTCGAGTATTAATGCAATTACTATTGTTCTTCTATTCAATTCCACTTGTTCTTGTTCTAAGATATCACTTGTTCTTCAACTTGATGAATGTGATGATCCGTGACACTCATCATCATTCTCACCTATGAACGTGTGACTGACAACCACCTCCGTTCTACCTTCGATTGGGTGAATATCTCTTGGATTCCTGATACACGATGCATGGTTGATCGCCTGACAACCGAGTGCTCACCTGACAAACGAGCCAGCCATTCCGTGAGATCAGAGTCTTCGTGGTATAGGCTAGAACTAATGGCGGCATTCAAGAGAATCCGGAAGGTCTAACCTTGTCTGTGGTATTCTGAGTAGGATTCAATGATTGAATGACTGTGACGTGCTTCAAACTCCTGAGGGCGGGGCGTTAGTGACAGACGCAAAAGAATCACTGGATTCTATTCCGGCCTGATCGAGAACCGACAGATGGATAGCCGTGCCGTGACAGGGTGCGTTGAACATTTCCACTGAGAGGATGGGAGGTAGCCACTGACAACGGTGAAACCCTTGCTTAAGCTTGCCATGGAAAGGAGTAAGAAGGATTGGATGAAGACAGTAGGAAAGCAGAGAGACGGAAGGGACAGCATCTTCATATGCTTATCTGAAATTCCTACCAATGAATTACATAAGTATCTCTATCTTTATCTTTATGTTTTATTCACCCATATCCATTTGAGTTTGCCTGCCTGAGATTTACAAGGTGACCATAGCTTGCTTCATGCCAACAATCTCTGTGGGATCGACCCTTACTCGCGTAAGGTTCATTACTTGGACGACCCAGTACACTTGCTGGTTAGTTGTGCGAAGTTGTGTTTATGCCATGGTATTGAACACCAAGTTTTTGGTTTCATCACCGGGGATTAATTGAGTTGTGAAAAAGTATTGATCACAATTTCGTGCACCAGTCATCTCCCATGAATTCTACAAAATAGCCGAAAAGTCCTCCACCATGGCAAGGCTAGGTTTTCCTCATCTTATTTGCCATCTATGTTACTCAGCTGGAGTTATCATAGAAGGAGACATCCTCATTGAAGAGGATAAGCCCATCACCAAGAAGAGGATGGAGCAAGCAAGAGAGACCCTCCACGGATCTCAAGAGATGCATGAGGAAGCTCATCATCAAGAAATCCCTGAGATGCCTCAAGGGATGCATTTTCCTCCCAACAACTATTGGGAACAACTCAACATTTCCCTAGAAGATTTGAGCTACAATGTGGAACAATTAAGGGTGGAATATCATGAGCACTCCATCATTCTCCATGAAATAAGAGAAGATCAAAGAGCAATGAGGGAGGAGCAACAAAGGCAAGGAAGGGACATAGAAGAGCTTAAGGACATTGTTGGTCCTTCAAGAAGAAGATGCCACTAAGGTGGATTCATTCCTTGTTCTTACTTTTCTGCTCTTTGGTTTCTATATTATATGTTTATCTATGTTTTGTGTCTCTACTTCATGATCATTAGTGTTTAGTAACTATGTCTTAAAGTTATGAATAATTCTATTAATCCTTCACCTCTCTTAAATGAAAAATGTTTTTAATTCAAAAGAACAAAGAAGTACATGAATTCCGAATTTATCCTTGAATTTAGTTTAATTATATTGATGTGGTGACAATACTTTTTGTTTTCTGAATGCTTAAACAGTGCATATTTTTGATCTTGTTGTTTATGAATGTTAAAACTATTGGCTCTTGAAAGAATGATGAACAAAGAGAAATGTTATTGATAATCTAAAAATTCATGAAATTGATTCTTGAAGCAAGAAAAAGCAGTGAGAAACAAAAGCTTGCGAAAAAAATAGAAAGAAAAAGAAAAAGCAAGCAGAAAAAGCCAATAGCCCTTAAAACCAAAAGGCAAGGGTAAAAAGGATCCAAGGCTTTGAGCATCAATGGATAGGAGGGCCCAAGGAAATAAAATCGAGGCCTAAGCGGCTAAACCAAGCTGTCCCTAACCATGTGCTTGTGTCATGAAGGCCCAAGTGAAAATCTTGATACCGAGTGGTTAAAGTCGTGATCCAAAGCAAAAGAGTGTACTTAAGAGCCCTGGACACCTCTAACTAGGGACTCTAGCAAAGCTGAGTCACAATTTGAAAAGGTTCACCCAGTCATGTGTGTGTGGCATTTATGTATCCGGTGGTAATACTGGAAAACAAAGTGCTTAGGGCCACGGCCAAGACTCATAAGTAGCTGTGTTCAAGAATCAACATACTTAACTAGGAGAATCAATAACACCATCCGAAATTCTAAGTTCCTAGAGAAGCCAATCATTCTGAACTTCAAAGGAAAAGTGAGATGCCAAAACTGTTCAGAAGCAAAAAGCTACAAGTCCCGCTCATCTAATTAGAATTAATATTCATTGATATTTTGGAATTTATACTATATTCTCTTCTTTTTATCCTATTTGATTTTCAGTTGCTTGGGGACAAGCAACAATTTAAGTTTGGTGTTGTGATGAGCGGATAATTTATACGCTTTTTGGCATTGTTTTTAGGTAGTTTTTAGTAAGTTCAAGCTACTTTTAGGGATGTTTTTATTGTTTTTTATGTTAAATTCACATTTCTGGACTTTACTATGAGTTTGTGTGTTTTTCTGTGATTTCAGGTAACTGGCTGAAATTGAGGGACTTGAGCAAAACTCTGATAGGAGGATGACAAAGGACTGCTGATGCTGTTGGAATCTGACCTCCCTGCACTCGAAATGGATTTTCTAGAGCTACAGAACTCCAAATGGCGCGCTCTCAACGACTTTGGAAAGTAGACATCCAGAGCTTTCCAAAAATATATAATAGTTCATACTTTATTCGGGAATTGACGACGTAAACTGGCGCTCAACGCCAGTTCCATGTTGCTGTCTGGAGTAAAACGCCAGAAACACGTCACGACCCGGAGTTGAATGCCCAAAACATGTTACAACTTGGCGTTCAACTCCAAAAGAAGCCTCAGCTCGTGGATAGATCAAGCTCAGCCCAAACACACACCAAGTGGGCCCCGGAAGTGGATTTATGCATCAATTACTTACTCATGTAAACCCTAGTAGCTAGTCTAGTATAAATAGGATAATTTACTATTGTATTAGACATCTTTGGTCTCAGTTTTATTTTATTCTTCATCTGAGGAGACTATTGATCACATTTTGGGGGGCTGGCCATTCGGCCATGCCTGAACCTTTAACTTATATATTTTCAACGGTGGAGTTTCTACACACCATAGATTAAGGGTGTGGAGCTCTATGTACCTCAAGTTTCAATGCAATTACTATTATTTTCTATCCAATTCGAATTATTCCTATTCTAAGATATTTTTTGCACTTCAACTTGATGAATGTGATGATCCGTCATCATTCTCACCTATGAACGCGCGTAATTGACAACCACTTCCATTCTACCCTAGACCGGGCGCATATCTCTTGGATTCCTTAATCAGAATCTTCGTGGTATAAGTTAGAATTGATGGCGGCATTCATGGGAATCCGGAAGGTCTAACCTTGTCTGTGGTATTCCGAGTAAGATTTTGGAATTGAATGACTGCGATGAGCTTCAAACTCCTGAAGGCTGGGCGTTAGTGACAGATGCAAAAGAATCAAGAGATTCTACTCAACCTGATTGAGAACCGACAGATGATTAGCCCGTGCTGTGACAGAGCATTTGGACCTTTTTCACTGAGAGGATGGGATGTAGCCATTGACAACGGTGATGCCCTACATACAGCTTGCCATGGAAAGGAGTAAGAAGGATTGGATGAAGTTGTAGGAAAGCAGAGATTCAGGAGGAGCACAGCATCTCCATACACCTATCTGAAATTCCCACCATGGAAATACATGAGTAACTTTATCTTTATTTTATGTTTATTATTTATTAATTTTCGAAAATCCATAATCAATTACTATCCGCCTGACTGAGATTTACAAGATGACCATAGCTTGCTTCATACCAACAATCTCTGTGGGATCGACCCTTACTCACGTAAGGTTTATTACTTGGACGACCCAGTACACTTGCTGGTTAGTTGAACGGAGTTGTGTCCACACATATCAAAGAGCCATTATAATGGAATATATTCCATACAATAACAAAGAGTACAACATTGATGATCACAATTTCGTCCACCACCAAGCAACTGAAAATCAAATAGGATAAAAAGAAGAGAATATACTATAAATCTCAAAATATCAATGAATATTAGTTCTAATTAGATGAGCAGGACTTGTAGCTTTTTGCTTCTGAACAGTTTTGGCATCTCACTTTATCCTTTGAAGTTTAGAATGATTGGCATCTATAGGAACTCAAAGTTCAGATAGTGTTATTGATTCTCTTAGTTAAGTATGTTGATTCTTGAACACAGCTACTTTATGAGTCTTGGCCATGGCCTAAGCACTTTGTTTTCCAGTATTACCACCGGATACATAAATGCCACAAACACATGACTGGGTGAACCTTTTCAGATTGTGACTCAGCTTTGCTAAAGTCCCCAGTTAGAGGTGTCCAGAGCTCTTAAGCACACTCTTTTTACTTTGGATCACGACTTTAACCACTCAGTCTCAAGGTTTTCACTTGGACCTGCATGCCACAAGCACATGGTTAGAGACAGCTTGATTTAGCCGCTTAGGCCTGGATTTATTTCCTTGGGCCCTCCTATCCATTAATGCTCAAAGCCTTGGATCCTTTTTACCCTTGCCTTTTGGTTTTAAGGGCTATGGCTTTTTCTTTTTTTTCGCAAGCTTTGTTCTTTATTGCTTTTTCTTGCTTCAAGAATCAATTTTATGATTTTTTAGATTATCAATAACATTTATCTTTTTCATTATTCTTTCAAGAGCCAACAATTTTAACATTCATAAACAACAAGGTAAAAAATATGCACTGTTTAAGCATTCATTCAGAAAACAAAAAGTATTGTCACCACATCAATATAATTAAACTAACTTCAGGGATGAATTCAAAACTCATGTTCTTCTTGTTCTTTTGTATTAGAAACATTTTTCATTTAAGAAAGGTGAAGGATTCATGGAATTATTCATAGCCTTAAGACATTGACACTAGACACTAATGATCATGTAATAAAAACACAAACATAGACAAACAAGGAGCTCATAAACCAAAAAACAGAAAGATAAGAACAAGGAAGTTAAGGAATGAGTCCACCTTAGTGATGGTGGTGCCTTCTTCTTGAAGGACCAATGGTGTTCTTGAGCTCCTCTATGTCTCTTCCTTGCTTTTGTTGCTTCTCCCTCATAGCTCTTTGATCTTCTCTAATCTCATTGAGAATGATGGAGTGCTCTTGGTGTTCCACCCTTAATTGGTTCATGTCATGACTCAATCCTTCTAGAGAAGTGTTGAGTTGTTCCCAATAGTTGTTTGGAGGAAAGTGCATCCCTTGAGGCATCTCAAGGATTTCTTGATGATGAGCTTCCTCATGTGTCTCTTGAGATCCATGGATAGGCTCTCTTGTTTGCTCCATCCTCTTCTTAGTGATGGGCTTGTCCTCTTCAATGAGGATGTCTCCTTCTATGACAACTCCAGCTAAGTAGCATAGATGGCAAATGAGATGAGGAAAAGCTAGCCTTGCCAAGGTGGAGGGCTTTTCGGCAACTTTGTAGAGTTCTAGAGAGATGACTTCATGAACTTCTACTTCCTCTCCAATCATGATGCTATGGATCATGATGGCCCGATCTACAGTTACTTCGGATCGGTTGCTAGTGGAGATGATGGAGCATTGGATGAACTCCAACCATCTTCTAGTCACAGGCTTGAGGTCCAGTCTTCTCAATTGAACCGGCTTGCCTTTTGAGTCTCTTTTCCATTGAGCTTCTTCCACACATATGTCCATAAGGACTTGGTCTAACCTTTGATCAAAGTTGACCTTTCTAGTGTAGGGGCGTGCGTCTTCTTGCATCATAGGCAAGTTGAATGCCAACCTTACATTTTTCAGACTGAAATCTAAGCATTTCCCCCGAACCATTGTAAGATAATTCTTTGGATTCAGGTTCATACTTTAATCATGGTTCCTAGTGATCCATGCATTGGCATAGAACTCTTGAACCATTAAGATTCTGACTTGTTGAATGGGGTTGGTAAGAACTTCCCAACCTCTTCTTTGGATCTCATGTCGGATCTCCGGATACTCATTTTTCTTGAGCATGAAAGGGACCTCGGGGATCACCTTCTTCTTGGCCACAACTTCATAGAAGTGGTCTTGATGGGCTTTTGAGATGAATCTCTCCATCTCTTATGACTCGGAGGTGGAAGCTTTTGTCTTCCCTTTCCTCTTTCTAGAGGTTTCTCCAGCCTTAGGTGCCATAAATGGTTATGAAAAAAAAAAGCTATGCTTTTATCACACCAAACTTAGAATGTTGCTCGCCCTCGAGCAAAAGAAGAAAGAATAAAAGAAGAAGATGAAGATATGGAGGGGAGGGAGAGAGGTGTGTGTTTCGGCCAAGGGGGAGAAGAGAGGGTAGTGATGTGTGAAAATGAAGAAGGGTGGAGGGGTTTATATAGTAGAGGGAGAGGGGTTTAGGTTTGGTCATTTAGGGTGGTTTTGGGTGGGAAAGAGATTTTGAATTTGAAGGTAGGTGGGGTTTATAGGGAAGAGTGGATGGATGTGAGTGGTGAAGAGGTGATAGGGAAGAGTGATTGAGGTGATTGGTGAATGATGTTTGGGGAAGAGTGTTATGAAAAGGTGTGAAAGAGAGGGAGAAGGTAGGTGGGGATTCTATGGGGTCCACAGATCCTGAGGTGATCCTGTGGGGTCCACAGATCCTAAAGTGTCGAGGATTTCTCATCCCTGCACCCTTTAGGCGTGTAAAATGCCCTCTGTATGCAATCATGGCATTTAACGCCAGACTGATGCTTGTTTCTGGCGTTAAACGCCAGCTCTATGCTTGTTTCTGGCATTAAACGCCACTTTGCTGCTTGTTTCTGGCGTTTAACGCTAGCTTTCCTCAGGGTGCAATTGATAAACCACTATTTTGTGATTCATATTGTATTTAATTGTGTGGTTTTATCAAGTCTTCACCCACTTATTCATATGGTTTGCATGTATTTACAATTCCTTCCTAAAAATATTCTATGATTGATAACTTGCTTCATAAAGACCTTTTAGTTGTATATTTTTATCTTCCTTCGTACCATTCGATGCCGTGATCTGTGTGTTAAGTGTTTCAGGCTTCATAAGGCAAGGATGGCATAAGGAATGAAGAGGAAGCATGCAAAAATGGAAGGAACACAAGGAATTGAGGAGATGACCAGCGAGAAGTCACGCGGTCGCATGGCTCACGCGACCGCACAAAATGGAAGAAATCAGACTGACGCGTTCGCGTGCCTGACGCGACTGCGCAGATTGGAAGCTGCACGAACGATGTGAATATGTGGACGACGCGCACGAGTGGTACGAGAAACGTTGAGTGACGCGACCACATGGATGACGCGGCGGCGTGACGTGCACGATTTGCAGAATTTTAGAAGTCGCTGGCACAGATTCTGGGCCGCGTTTCAACCCAGTTTTCGTCCCAAAAACACAGATTAGAGCCAGGGAACATGCATAGACAGAGAGGAATTCATTCCACACAATTTCTAGTTTTTAGATCTGAATTTAATCCTCCCCTAGGTTTCTTACTTGAACATTCATAATTAGGATTTTGAAGAATTTTGGCTTTAGCTTTTGAGAAGAGTCTACCTCCAGTACTAGTCATTATAGCTTGTTATTTTACTTTTCATCTACTCTTTCATATTCTTAATTTATCCAGAGTTGACATTGGATTATTTTTCTTAGTTTATTAATACAAGACTATTTTTACTTTTAATTAATCTCTTCTATTATTATTTATTATGTCTTCTTTCACTTCCCCTATTGATTTTGTGAAATCTACAATTATGATTATGGAGTAGTTCCCCCAACTTAATTGGGAGATGATTAAAAGGAGAACCTTGAGTTAGAATACTCAAAAGTTCAACTGTAATTGGTTCATTGTTGGTTGGCTTGTTAATCACTAACTCTAATCCTTTCCAAGGGAGAGGATTAGGACTTGTGAATAGAAGTTGACATTTAATTTGACTTTCCTTCATTTGTTGAGGGTTAACTAAATGTAAACAATGACTAATTATTAATTGCTCTTGATAAAATTCTAACAAGGATAGAACTTCCAATTAATCTTCTCCCGGTCAAGATTTTATTTAAATCTTATAAATCCTCTAATTTAATTTTCTGTTCATCACATTCAAAACCCCTTTTGAAAACCTCTAATTGATAAAATAGCACATCTTCCTGCAACTCGTTGGGAGACGACCTGGGACTCATACTCCCAGTATTTTATTTCTAAAATTTGTGACAACCCTTTTCTAAATTGACGAGTGGATTTTTGCCAATTAAGAACTGTACTCACAACACCATTTCTCTAATTAATTCTTAATCTGCCAATTTTCGCTCACGTCAATTTTTGGCGCCGTTGCTGGGGAGTTGCAATAGTGTGCTAATTTATTGATTTGAATTTATTTAATTGCATTTTTCTTTTTATTTTTGTTACTATGAGCTGCACGTTTCTTTCGTTAAATGACGCATTCACTTCCTGATCCAAGCTTGCCAGTATTTAACCCTGAGATTGAAAGAACTATTTCACGTATAAGGCAAGCTTGGCGTCGGCTAGTCCTCTCCAAGGACGAATCTGAAACGTCATCTAAGGAAGAAACCAGCTCCCTTTCCACTGATCCAGTTGCTTTACGTGCAGGTGACATGGCAGCACTTAGGAGAGTCACTATCCAGGAGGCTGCAGCCCCTGATTTTACACTACAACCATTCCAGGCACGCCACCCAGCAGTGGCTGTGGATTTTGAAATAAAGACTACACTACTCAACTTGATGCCCAAGTTTCATGGCTTACCTGCTCAAGAGCCTATCAAGCACCTTAGGGATTTCCAAACAGCCTGTTCTACTGTTAAGCGTGATGGTACTGACGAAACTTCCATTCTGCTAAAGGCTTTCCCATTCTCTCTTAAGGGGAAGGCAAAAGAGTGGTACTACACTCAACCCGGGGCAAATGTTTCTAACTGGGATATGCTTAGAAGAGAATTTTTAGAGAAATTCTTTCCAGCTGAGGTTGCCGATAAACTATGGAAAGACATTTCCATGATCGTTCAGGACGAATTTGAGACTCTCCACGAATATTGGGAGCGCTTCAATAATCTTCTGGAAGCATGTCCCCACCATATGATTGACAAGATAGTGTTGCTCGGCTACTTTACATAGGGTATGAAATCTCAAGATAAGACCACATTGGAAGGTGCTAGCAATGGGTCTATGAAGAAGTACAAGACTACGGAAGAGGCATGGCAATTAATCAACGACTTAGCTGAATCTACTAGGAATCATAGGCAAAAACAAAGTCGGTCAAGAGCTGTTGCAGAGGTATCCTCTAGCAAAGAGACTGCTGCTATAACTCAGAGCTTATGTGAAATGACCAACTTACTGAAGCAGATGCAACTAAGTCAACAACAAGCTCAGCAAGTTCAGCCTTCTCCACCACAGCATAGACAGTAGTTGGTCCCAAAAAGAGTGTGCGGGATCTGTGCCAATTACAATCATTATACTGATGAGTGTATGCAACTCCAACAGGAAGACCACACTGTGGCAGCCCCTCTGATGAGCGGATAATTTATACGCTTTTTGGCATTATTTTTAGTATGTTTTTAGTATGTTTTAGTTAGTTTTTATTATATTTTTATTAGTTTTTATTTAAAATTCACTTTTCTGGACTTTACTATGAGTTTGTGTG
This sequence comes from Arachis hypogaea, assembly GCF_003086295.3. Classification (NCBI taxonomy): domain Eukaryota; kingdom Viridiplantae; phylum Streptophyta; class Magnoliopsida; order Fabales; family Fabaceae; genus Arachis; species Arachis hypogaea. The sequence goes on along the minus strand of NC_092038.1, from coordinate 71,978,592 downwards.
TTTTTCTATGATTTCAGGTATTTTCTGGCTGAAATTGAGGGACCCGAGCAAAAATCTAATTCAGAGGCTGAAAAGAACTGCAGATGCTGTTGGATTCTGACCTCCCAGCACTCAAAGTGGATTTTCTGGAGCTACAGAAGCCCAATTGGCGCGCTCTCAATTGCTTTGAAACGTAGACATCCTGGGCTTTCCAGCAATATATAATAGTTCATACTTTGCCCGAAATTTGATGGCCCAAACCGGCGTTCCAAATCAGCTCAAAACTGCCCGGCGTTTAATGCCGGAATTGGCACAGAAGTCGGAGTTAAACGCCCAAACTGGCACAAAAGCTGGCGTTTAACTCCAAGAAAAGTCTCTACACATAGAAGCTTCAATGCTCAGCCCAAGCACACACCAAGTGGGCCCGGAAGTGGATTTTTATGTCATTTACTCATTTTTGTAAATCCTAAGCTACTAGTTCTCTATAAATAGGACCTTTTGCTATTGTATTTTCATCTTTGGACGTCTAGTTCTTAGATCATCTGGGTAGCTATCTTCGAGTAATCTTATGCTATCTTAGATCATGGGGCTGGCCTCACGGCCATGCCTAGACCTTGTTCTTATGTATTTTCAACGGTGGAGTTTCTACACACCATAGATTAAGGTGTGGAGCTCTGCTGTACCTCGAGTATTAATGCAATTACTATTGTTCTTCTATTCAATTCAGCTTATTCTTGTTCCAAGATATTCATTCGCACTCAAGAACTTGATGAATGTGATGATTATGTGATGCTCATCATCATTCTCACTTATAAACGCGTGCCTGACAACCACTTCCGTTCTACATGCAAACAAAGCTTGAATGTGTATCTCTTGGATTCCTTAATCAGAATCTTCGTGGTATAAGCTAGAATTGATGGCGGCATTCTTGAGAATCCGGAAGGTCTAAACCTTGTCTGTGGTATTCTGAGTAGGATTCAAGGATTGAATGACTGTGACGAGCTTCAAACTCGCGATTGTGGGGCGTTAGTGACAGACCCAAAAGAATCACTGGATTCTATTCCGACATGATTGAGAACCGACAGATGAATAGCCGTGCTGTGACAGAGCGCATTGAACATTTTCACTGAAAGGACGGGGCTGTAGCCATTGACAACGGTGATGCCCAACATACAGCTTGCCATGGAAAGGAGTAAGAAGGATTGGATGAAGACAGTAGGAAAGCAGAGAGACGGAAGGGACAAAGCATCTCCATACGCTTATCTAAAATTCTCACCAATGAATTACATAAGTATCTCTATCTTTATTTTATGTTTTATTCATCTTTTAATTATCAATCCTCCATAACCATTTGAATCCGCCTGACTGAGATTTACAAGATGACCATAGCTTGCTTCATACCAACAATCTCCGTAGGATCGACCCTTACTCGCGTAAGGTTTATTACTTGGACGACCCAGTGCACTTGCTGGTTGGTTGTGCGAAGTTGTGATAAAGAGTTGAGATTGCAATTAAGCGTACCATGTTGATGGCGCCATTGATGATCACAATTTCGTGCACCACCCTCAAAACTTCTATGACCGACCCAATCAAGGGTACAATCAAGGTGGCAGCTACAACCATGGATGGCAGGATTGCCCCAACCAAGGTTGGAGAGATAATTCCAACCAGGGTTGGAGAGACAATCATAACAGAGAAGGCAGAGATAATAATGGAAATCAGAGGTGGAATAACAATAACAACTTCAGGCAGCAGAATCAGAATCAGGCCTACAGAGCACCTCATCTTAGACAGCCTCAAGTATCTCAGCAGACCCCTCAGATCACTTACCCCTCTTCATCTCCTAACGATGAGTTGCTACAATCTATTGATTGAAGACAGCAGGCCATGGAAAACAACCTTACTTCTACTCTAAATGGTCTGAACTCTACCTTACAAGCCCTTGTCTCACAGATTGGATCACTGAATAACTCTAACAACCAGTCCTCAAGCTCTGGTGGACTCCCCTCTCAACCATTACCCAACCCCAAGGGTGGCGTCAATGCCATTATCCTGAGATCTGGAACCACATTGCAAGAGAGGAATCTAGAGGAGTCAAGGCTGCCAGTACACGCCCCAGCTGCAGACACGGTTGAGGTAAAGGATGCTGAAGAAGAAGATGAAGCACAAGGCGTGGCTGAAGCAGAAGCAGCCCAACCAAGGAGTGTGGAGCCCCAGCAAGTTGAAGCTATAAAAGATGCCACTCCTATTCCATTTCCACACCTTGCTAAGAAGCCCAGAAAGCAGATGGAACTTGATCCAAAAATGGTAGATTTTCAAAAAGGTTGAGGTAACTGTTCCCCTTTTTGATGTTATTCAGCAAGTTCCTAAATATGCAAAGTTTCTAAAAGAATTGTGCATACATAAAAATAAAATTAATGAATTAGAAACTATTCCTCTAGGTAGCTCTATATATGCTTTAATGGGAAATATACCTGAAAAATATAGTGACCCAGGTCCATGCATGGTTAACTGTACCATTGGAGGTGTGGTATTTTCTAACTGTATGTGTGATTTAGGAGTATGCGTGAGTATTATGCCCTTGTCTATATATAATGCTTTAAGGCTCCTTCCCTTAAAAAGGTCGGCAGCTCATTTTGTGTTAGCAGATAAAAGCATTATCACAGTGGTTGGAATTGCTGAAGATGTATTAGTGAGTATTAAGGGGCTCACATTTCCCATTGATTTTTATATCCTGGAGATGCCCCAAAATGACTCAGGGAAACCTTCATCAATCCTGCTTGGTAGACCATTTTTGAAGACTTCAAAATTCAAGCTAGATGCCTTTTTGGGTACTTATTCCTTTGAGGTAGATGGCAGAATAGTGAGCTTCAATCTAGATAAAGTGATGAGCGGATAATTTGTATGCTTTTTGGCATTGTTTTTAGTATGTTTTTAGTATGATCTAGTTAGTTTTTAGTATATTTTTATTAGTTTTTAGTTAAAATTCACTTTTCTGGACTTTACTATGAGTTTGTGTGTTTTTCTGTGATTTCAGGTATTTTCTGGCTGAAATTGAGGGACCTGAGCAAAAATCTGATTCAGAGACTAAAAAGGACTGCAGATGCTGTTGGATTCTGACCTCCCTTCACTCGAAGTGGATTTTCTGGAGTTACAGATACCCAATTGGAGCGCTCTCAACGGCGTTGGAAAGTAGACATCCTGGGCTTTCCAGCAATATATGATAGTCTATACTTTGCCCAAGATTTGATGGCCCAAACCGGCGTTCAAAGTCACCCTCAGAATTCCCAGCGTTAAACGCCGGAACTGGCACAAGGATGGGAGTTAAACGCCCAAACTGGCATAAAAGCTGGCGTTTAACTCCAAGAAGAGTCTCTACATGAAAATGCTTCAATTCTCAGCCCAAGCACACACCAAGTGGGCCCGGAAGAGGATTTTTATGTCATTTACTCATCTCTGTAAACCCTAGGCTACTAGTTTTCTATATATAGGACCTTTTACTATTGTATTTTTATCTGGGTAGTTATCTTTGTTCTGATGCTATCTTAGATCATTGGGAGGCTGGCCATTCGGCCATGCCTAGACCTTGTTCTTATGTATTTTCAAAGGTGGAGTTTCTACACACCATAGATTAAGGTGTGGAGCTCTGCTGTACCTCGAGTATTAATGCAATTACTGTTGTTCTTCTATTCAATTCCGCTTGTTCTTGTTCTAAGATATCACTTGTTCTTCAACTTGATGAATGTGATGATCCGTGACACTCATCATCATTCTCACCTATGAACGTGTGCCTGACAACCACCTCCGTTCTACCTTAGATTGGGTGAATATCTCTTGGATTCTTTAACCGGAATCTTCGTGGTATAAGCTAGAACTGATGGCGGCATTCAAGAGAATCCGGAAGGTCTAAACCTTGTCTGTGGTATTCTGAGTAGGAGTCAATGATTGAATGACTGTGACGAGCTTCAAACTCCTGAGGGCGGGGCGTTAGTCACAGACGCAAAAGAATCACTGGATTCTATTCCGGCCTGATTGAGAACCGACAGATGGATAGCCGTGCCGTGACAGGGTGCGTTGAACATTTCCACTGAGAGGATGGGAGGTAGCCACTGACAACGGTGAAACCCTTGCATACAGCTTGCCATGGAAAGGAGTAAGAATGATTGGATGAAGACAGTAGGAAAGCAGAGAGACGGAAGGGATCAAGCATCTTCATACGCTTATCTGAAATTTCCACCAATGAATTACATAAGTATCTCTATCTTTATCTTTATGTTTTATTCGTATATCATCTATAACCAATTGAGTTTGCCTGACTAAGATTTACAAGGTGACCATAGCTTGCTTCATATCAACAATCTCTATGGGATCGACCCTTACTCGCGTAAGGTTTATTACTTGGACGACCCAGTACACTTGCTGGTTAGTTGTGCGAAGTTGTGTTTATGCCATGGTATTGAACACCAAGTTTTTGGTTTCATCACCGGGGATTAATTGAGTTGTGAAAAGTATTGATCACAATTTCGCATACCAAGTTTTTGGCGCCGTTGCCGGGGATTGTTCGAGTATGGACAACTGACGGTTCATCTTGTTGCTTAGATTAGGTATTTTTTTCTTCAGAGTTCTTAAGAATGAATTCTAGTGTTTCAAGGTGATGTTCTTATCATCACCAAAGCTGATTGATCTTCATCAATTTAGCTCTTGAATGCAATGTCCTGCTGAAGCTTGGCTAGCCATGTCTAATTTCTTTAGACTGAAGCTTTAGACTAACATTGCATGATTCCTGGAATTCTCATTAAGAATTTTGATACCTTTATTTTCTTTTCCACTTAATTTTCGAAAAAGCACAAAAAAATTACAAAATCATAAAAACCAAAAATATTTTTTGTTTCTTGTTTGAGTCTAGAGTCTCATTTTAAGTTTGGTGTCAATTGCATGCTTCTGTTCTTTTTGCAGTCATGCATGTGTCTTCATTAATCTTCAAGTTGTTCTTGATGATTTCATTGCTCTAATCTTTAAATTCTCTTGACTTGAGTGTTTTGTTGTTTCTCATATGCATTCTCATTTTGTTAGTGTCAGTAGTATACAAACTGCTAAGTTTGGTGTCTTGCATGCATTGTTATTTGATTTTAGTTGCATTTTGATTATTCCTCTTTTTTAAAAATCCAAAAATATTTTTAATTTGTGTCTTTTCAAGTCAATAATACAGGGAATTGAAGATTCAGAACATACTGCAGAGGAATTACACAGAAAAAGCTGGGCGTTCAAAACGCCCAGTGAAGAAGGGCAGACTGGCGTTTAAACGCCAGCCAGGGTGCCTGGCTGGGCGTTTAACGCCCAAAAAGGTAGTGTTTTGGGCGTTAAACGCCAGAATGTGCACCATTCTGGGCGTTTAATGCCAGGATGGCACAAGAGGGAAGATCTTGTTTTCAAATCAAATTTTTTTTAGTTTTCAAAATCTTTTCAAAATCAAATCTTTTTCAAATCATATCTTTTCAATCAAATCTTTTTCAAAATCAATTTCTTTCCATTTTTAAAGATACTTGCTATCAATTAATGATTTGATTCAACATCTCAAGTATGTTGCCTTTTCTGTTGAGAAAGGTTTAATGTTTGAATCATATCTTTTCTTGATAGCCAAGACATTAATTTTTAAAATCAAATCTTTTTAAAATGTTTTTCAAATCATATCTTCTTAACCACATCTCTTTCAAAATAGTTTTCAATCAAATCTTTTTGATTTCTAACTTCAAAATCTTTTTCAAAAATCCCTTGATTTCTTTTCCACTCTTGGTTTTCGAAAATCAATTAGTGTTTTTCAAAATGTTTTCAAAATCTTTTACTTAATTTTCGAAAAATTACTTCCCCTCTTCTCACATCCTTCTATTTATGGACTAACACTATTTTTGATAAGTTGGAATTTTCTACTTCTGCCTTCTATTTTTTTTCCTCTGACACCTCAAGGAATCTCTATACTGTGACATAGAGGATTCCATATTTTCTTGTTCTCTTCTCTTTCTTATGAGCAGGAGCAAAGACAAAAGCATTCTTGTTGAGGCTGATCCTGAACCTGAAAGGACCTTGAAGCGAAAGCTAAGAGAAGCTAAGGCACAACTCTCTGTAGAGGACCTAACAGAAATCTTCAAAGAAGAAGAACCCATGGCATCCAAAAACAACAACAATGCCAACAATGCAAGGAAGGTGCTGGGTGACTTTACTGCACCTACTCCCGACTTCTATGGGAGAAGCATCTCTATCCCTGCCATTGGAGCAAACAACTTTGAGCTTAAGCCTCAATTAGTTCCATGGACTTCCATTGGAAGATCCTCATCAGTTTTTAGCTGAATTCTTGCAAATCTGTGACACTGTCAAGACTAATGGGGTTGACCCTGAGGTCTACAGACTTATGCTATTCCCTTTTGCTGTAAGAGACAGAGCTAGGACATGGTTGGACTCACAACCTAAAGAAAGCCTGAACTCTTGGGAAAAGCTAGTCAATGCCTTCTTGGCAAAGTTCTTTCCACCTCAAAAATTGAGTAAGCTTAGAGTGGAAGTCCAAACCTTCAGACAGAAGGAAGGAGAATCCCTCTATGAAGCTTGGAAAAGATACAAACAATTAATCAGGAAGTGTCCCTCTGACATGCTTTCTGAATGGAGCATCAAAGGAATTTTCTATGATGGTCTCTCTGAACTATCCAAGATGTCTTTGGATAGCTCTGCTGGAGGATCTCTTCATCTGAAGAAGACGCCTACAGAAGCTCAAGAACTAATTGAAATGGTTGCAAATAACCAATTCATGTACACTTCTGAAAGGAATCCTGTGAACAATGGGACGAATCAGAAGAAAGGAGTTCTTGAGATTGATACTCTGAATGCCATATTGGCTCAGAACAAAATATTGACTCAGCAAGTCAATTTGATTTCTCAAAGTCTGTCTGGAATGCAAAATGCACCAGGCAGTACTAAGGAAGCTTCATCTGAAGAAGAAGCTTATGATCCTGAGAACCCTTCAATGGAAGAGGTGAATTACATGGGAGAACCCTATGGAAACACCTATAATCCTTCATGGAAAAATCATCCAAATCTCTCATGGAAGGATCAACAGAGACCTCAACAAGGTTTCAACAATAATAATGGTGGAAGAAACAGGTTTAGCAATGGCAAGCCTTTTCCATCATCTTCTCAGCAACAGACAGAGAGTTCTAAGCAGAACCATTCTGACTTAGCAACCATGGTCTCTGATCTAATCAAAACCACTCAAAGTTTCATGACTGAAACAAGGTCCTCCATTAGAAACTTGGAGGGACAAGTGGGTCAGCTGAGCAAGAAAATTACTGAACTCCCTCCTAGTACTCTTCCAAGCAATACGGAAGAAAATCCAAAAGGAGAGTGCAAAGCCATCAACATGACCGAATTTGGAGAGGAGGAAGAGGCAGTGAACGCCACTGAGGAAGACCTCAATGGACGTCCACTGGCCTCCAATGAGTTCCCCAATGAGGAACCATGGGAATCTGAGGCTCAAAATGAGACCATAGAGATTCCATTGGACTTACTTCTGCCATTCATGAGCTCTGATGAGTATTCTTCCTCTGAAGAGGATGAGTATGTCACTGAAGGGCAAGTTGCTAAATACCTTGGAGCAATCATGAAGCTGAATGACAAGTTATTTGGAAATGAGTCTTGGGAGGATGAACCCCCTTTGCTCACCAATGAACTGGATGACTTGTCTAGGCAGAAATTACCTCAAAAGAGACAGGATCTTGGGAAGTTCTCAATACCTTGTACCATAGGCACCATGACCTTCAAGAAGGCTTTATGTGACTTAGGGTCAAGTGTAAACCTCATGCCTCTCTCTGTAATGGAGAAGCTAGGGATCTTTGAGGTGCAAGCTGCAAAAATCTCACTAGAGATGGCAGACAACTCAAGAAAACAAGCTTATGGACTTGTAGAGGATGTTCTGGTAAAGGTTGAAGACCATTACATCCCTGCTGATTTTATAGTCCTAGAGACTGGGAAATGCATGGATGAATCCATCATCCTTGGCAGACCCTTCCTAGCCACAGCAAAGGCTGTGATTGATGTTGATAGAGGAGAATTGATCATTCAAGTGAATGAAGAATCCTTTGTGTTTAAGGCTCAAGGATATCCCTCTGTCATCATGGAGAGGAAGCATGAAGAGCTTCTCTCAAAACAGAGCCAAACAGAGCCCCCACAGTCAAACTCTAAGTTTGGTGTTGGGATGTCACAACCAACTTCTAAGTTTGGTGTTGAACCCCCACATTCAAACTCTACGTTTGGTGTTGGGAGGTTCCAACATTACTCTGAGCACCTGTGAGGCTCCATGAGAGTCCTCTGTCAAGCTACTGACATTAAAGAAGCGCTTGTTGGGAGGCAACCCAATGTTATATTTTATCTATTTTCTTATTTTATGTTTTCTGTAGGTTGATGATCATGAGAAGTCACAAAATCAATTGAAAAAGCAAAAACAGAAAGAAAAACAGGAAGAAAAACAGCACACCCTGGAGGAGGAACCTACTGGCGTTTAAACGCCAGTAAGGCTAGCAGATGGGCGTTTAATGCCCAGTCTGGCACCATTCTGGGCGTTTAACGCTAGAAAGGGGCACCAGACTGGCGTTAAACGCCAGAAAAGGGCAAGCACTTGGTGTTAAACGCCAGAAATGGGCACCAGCCCGGCGTTTAACGCCAGAATTGGCTCAAAACGCATTTTTGCATGACATTTGGTGCAGGGATGACTTTTCCTTGACACCTCAGGATCTGTGGACCCCACAGGATCCCCACCTACCCCACCACTCTCTCTCTTCTTCACCCATTCACCAATCACCTTAACACCTCTTCCCCAAAAACCCTTCACCTATCAAATCCCATCTTTCTCTTCACCACTCACATCCATCCTTCATAAAACCCCACCTACCTCACCATTCAAATTCAAACCACTTTCCCACCCAAACCCACCCTCACATGACTGAACCGTCACCCTCCCCCCACTCCTATATAAACCCATCTTCACTCTTTCATTTTCACACAACATAAACACTCTTTCTCCTCCTTTGGCCGAACCACAAAGCCTCCCCCATCTCCTTTATTTCTTCTTCTTCTACTCTCTTCTTTCTTCTTTTGCTCGAGGACGAGCAAACCTTTTAAGTTTGGTGTGGTAAAAGCAGTGCTTTTTGTTTTTCCATAACCATTTATGGCATCCAAGGCCGGAGAAACCTCTAGAAAGAGGAAAGGGAAGGCAAAAGCTTCCACCTCCGAGTCATGGAAGATGGAGAGATTCATCTCAAGGGTGCATCAAGACCACTTCTATGAAGTTGTGGCCTTGAAGAAGGTGATCCCCGAGGTCCCTTTTTTACTCAAAAAGAGTGAATATCCGGAGATCCGACATGAGATCCGAAGAAGAGGTTGGGAAGTTCTTACCAACCCCATTCAACAAGTCGGAATCTTAATGGTTCAAGAGTTCTATGCCAATGCATGGATCACCAAGAACCATGATCAAAGTGTGAACCCGGATCCAAAGAATTGGCTTACTATGGTTCGGGGGAAATACTTGGATTTTAGTCCGGAAAATGTAAGGTTGGCATTCAACTTGCCCATGATGCAAGGAGATGAACATCCTTACACTAGAAGGGTCAACTTTGATCAAAGGTTGGACCAAGTCCTCACAGTCATTTGTGAAGAGGGCGCCCAATGGAAGAGAGATTCAAGAGGGAAGCCGGTTCAATTGAGAAGGCATGACCTCAAGCCCGTGGCTAGAGGATGGTTGGAGTTTATCCAACGCTCAATCATTCCCACTAGCAACCGGTCCGAAGTTACTATAGACCGGGCTATCATGATTCATAGCATCATGATTGGAGAAGAAATAGAAGTTCATGAGTTGGAGTTGATATAGAGGGAGACATCCCCATTGATGAGGACAAGCCAATTACTAAGAAGAGGATGGAGCAAACAAGAGACCCCTCTCATCATCAAATCCCTGAGATGCCTCAAGGGATGCACTTTCCTCCACAAAACTATTGGGAGCAACTAAACACCTCCCTAGGAGAATTGAGTTCCAACATGGGACAACTAAGGGTGGAGCACCAAGAACACTCCGTCCTCCTCCACGAAATTAGAGAAGATCAAAGAATCATGAGAGAGGAGCAACAAAGACAAGGAAGAGACATTGAGGAGCTCAAGCACTCCATAGGATCTTCAAGAAGAAGAACAAGCCGCCATCACTAAGGTGGACCCATTCTTTAATTTCCTTGTTCTTTATTTTCCTGTTTTTCGAATTCTAGTGCTTATGTTTATCTATGTTTGTGTCTTGTGATCATTAGTGTCTTAGTGTCTATGCCTTAAAGTTATGAATGTCCTATGAATCCATCACCTCTCTTGAATGAAAAATGTTCTTAATTGAAAAAAGAAAAGAATTGCATGAATTTTGAATTTTATAACAGTTTAATTATTTTGATGTGGTGGCAATACTTTTGTTTTCTGAATGTATGCTTAAACAGTGCATATGTCTTTTGAATTTGTGGTTCATGAATGTTGGCTCTTGAAAGAATGATGAAAAAGGAGAAATGTTACTGAGGATCTGAAAAATCATAAAAATGATTCTTGAAGCAAGGAAAAGCAGTGAATACAAAAAAAAAATTTCGAAAAAAAGAGAAAAAGAAAGAAAAAGAAAGAAAAAGAAAGAAAGAAAGTTGTGATCCAAGGCAAAAAGAGTGTGCTTAAGAACCCTGGACACCTCTAATTGGGGACTCTAGCAAAGCTGAGTCACAATCTGAAAAGGTTCACCCAATTATGTGTCTGTGGCATGTATGTATCCGGTGGTAATACTGGAAGACAGAGTGTTTTGGGCCACGGCCAAGACTCAATAAGTAGCTGTGTTCAAGAATCATCATACTTAACTAGGAGAATCAATGATACTATCTGGATTCTGAGTTCCTAAAGAAGCCAATCATTCTGAATTTCAAAGGATAGAGTGAGATGCCAAAACTGTTCAGAGGCAGAAAGTTAAAAGCCCCGCTCATCTAATTAATATTGATCTTCATAGATGTTTTTCAAATTCATTTCATGTTCTCTTCTTTTTATCCTACTTTGATTTTCAGTTGCTTGAGGACAAGCAACAATTTAAGTTTGGTGTTGTGATGAGCGGATAATTTTTACGCTTTTTGGCATTGTTTTTAGTATGTTTTTAGTATGATCTAGTTAGTTTTTAGTATATTTTTATTAGTTTTTAGTTAAAATTCACTTTTTTGGACTTTACTATGAGTTTGTGTATTTTTCTGTGATTTCAGGTATTTTCTGGCTGAAATTGAGGGACCTGAGCAAAAATCTGATTCAGAGACTAAAAAGGACTGCAGATGCTGTTGGATTCTGACCTCCCTGCACTCGAAGTAGATTTTCTGGAGCTACAGAAGCCCAATTGGTGCGCTCTCAACGGCGTTGGAAATTAGACATCCTGGGCTTTCCAGCAATATATGATAGTCCATACTTTGCCCAAGATTTGATGGCCCAAACCGGCGTTCAAAGTCACCCTCAGAATTCCCAGCGTTAAACGCCGGAACTGGCACAAGGATGGGAGTTAAACGCCCAAACTGGCATAAAAGCTGGCGTTTAACTCCAAGAAGAGTCTCTACACGAAAATGCTTCAATGCTCAGCCCAAGCACACACCAAGTGGGCCCGGAAGAGGATTTTTATGTCATTTACTCATCTCTGTAAACCCTAGGCTACTAGTTTTCTATATATAGGACCTTTTACTATTGTATTTTTATCTGGGTAGTTATCTTTGTTCTGATGCTATTTTAGATCATTGGGAGGCTGGCCATTCGGCCATGCCTAGACCTTGTTCTTATGTATTTTCAACGGTGGAGTTTCTACACACCATAGATTAAGGTGTGGAGCTCTGCTGTACCTCGAGTATTAATGCAATTACTGTTGTTCTTCTATTTAATTCCGCTTGTTCTTGTTCTAAGATATCACTTGTTCTTCAACTTGATGAATGTGATGATCCGTGACACTCATCATCATTCTCACCTATGAACGTGTGCCTGACAACCACCTCCATTCTACCTTAGATTGGGTGAATATCTCTTGGATTCTTTAACCGGAATCTTCGTGGTATAAGCTAGAACTGATGGCGGCATTCAAGAGAATCCGGAAGGTCTAAACCTTGTCTGTGGTATTCTGAGTAGGATTCAATGATTGAATGACTGTGACGAGTTTCAAACTCCTGAGGGCGGGGCGTTAGTGACAGACGCAAAAGAATCACTGGATTCTATTCCGGCCTGATTGAGAACCGACAGATGGATAGCCGTGCCGTGACAGGGTGCGTTGAACATTTCCACTGAGAGGATGGGAGGTAGCCACTGACAACGGTGAAACCTTTGCATACAGCTTTCCATGGAAAGGAGTAAGAAGGATTGGATGAAGACAGTAGGAAAGCAGAGAGACGGAAGGGATCAAGCATCTTCATACGCTTAACTGAAATTCCCACCAATGAATTACATAAGTATCTCTATCTTTATCTTTATGTTTTATTCGTATATCATCTATAACCAATTGAGTTTGCCTGACTAAGATTTACAAGGTGACCATAGCTTGCTTCATACCAACAATCTCTGTGGGATCGACCCTTACTCGCGTAAGGTTTATTACTTGGACGACCCAGTACACTTGCTGGTTAGTTGTGCGAAGTTGTGTTTATGCCATGGTATTGAACACCAAGTTTTTGGTTTCATCACCGGGGATTAATTGAGTTGTGAAAAGTATTGATCACAATTTCGCATACCATAAAGCTATGAAGCATCCCCCAGAAGATCACTCCATATTCCAATGTGACATCATTGATGAAATTATAGCTGCAACCCACCAGGAAGAAATGGAAGAGAGTCACATGGAGCAAGATCCAAGTGTGGGGAAACCCTCTGAACATACTGAAGATTCATCACCATTTTCACCAGCCCCAGAGAATCCAGAACCAAACCATGAGCGGAAAATGGAATTAAAGCCCCTTCCTCCACACCTCAAGTATGTATACCTTGAGGACAAGCAGAAGTTCCCAGTTATCATTGCAAGGGAGCTCACTTCCCAACAAGAAGAACAACTGCTTAGTGTATTGAGGACGCATAAGAAAGCAATTGGATGGAGCTTGGCGGATATAGTAGACGTCAGCCCTCAAGTTTGTGAACATAGAATATTCTTAGAAGAAGGAGCAAAGCCTGTCCGTCAACCTCAGAGAAGATTGAATCCCACCATCTTAGAAGTTGTCAAGAAGGAAGTTACCAGACTACTTGAAGCAGATATCATTTATCCCATTTCAGATAGCGAATGGGTCAGCCCAGTACAAGTGGTGCCCAAGAAGTCTGGAGTCACAACTATAAGGAATGAGCAAGGAGAACTTCTGACAACCAGAGTGCAGAACACATGGAGAGTTTGTATTGACTACAGGCGTCTCAACCAAGCCACTCACTAGGATCATTATCCCTTGCCATTCATTGATCAGATGCTTGATTGCCTGTCAGGTAAATCTCACTACTGCTTTCTAGATGGTTACACAGGTTATTTTCAAATCCATATAGCTCCTTAAGATCAGGAAAAGACTACTTTTACATGTCCTTTTAGGACTTATGCTTATAAAAGAATGCCCTTTGGCTTGTGTAATGCACCCGCTACTTTCCAAAGGTGTATGATGAGTCTTTTTTCTGATCTAATTGAGACTTGTATGGAAGTTTTTATGGATAACTTTAGCATTTATGGAGATTCATTTAACCTTTGCTTAGATAGTTTGTCTAAAGTATTGGAGATGTGTGTTAGTTCAAACCTTGTTTTAAATTTTGAAAAGTGTCATTTTATGGTAAAACAAGGTATTGTTCTAGGACATGTAGTTTCTGATACTGGTATCTCTGTAGACACAACAAAGGTGGATGTTATTTCTAGTTTACCTTACCCCTCCTCTGTGAGGGAAGTCCGTTCATTCCTTGGCCATGCAGCTTTTTACAGGAGATTCATTAAGGACTTCAGTAAGGTAGCATTAACCTTATCCAGACTATTGCAGAAAGATATTGAGTTCGAGTTCAGTGAGGATTGCAAACAAGCGTTTGATAAGCTAAAGACCACCTTGACTCAAACTCTGATTGTGAGGGGACCAGACTGGAGTCAACCATTTGAAATCATGTGTGACGCCTCCAATCATGTAGTAGGAGCAGCACTGGTTCAACATGAAGGTAACGACCCTTTTGTAATTGCTTATGCATCTAAGACTTTAGATGCTGCTCAATCTAATTACACTACTACTGAAAAAGAGCTTCTAGCTATTGTTTTTTCTCTGGATAAATTCCGAGCCTATTTACTTGGTACTAAGGTAGTAGTGTACTCAGATCATGCAGCTCTAAAATATTTATTAGCTAAAAAGGAGTCTAAACCAAGGCTAATACGTTAGATGCTACTGCTGCAAGAATTTGATATGGAAATTAAAGATAGGAGTGGTAACCAAAATTTAGTGGCTAACCACTTGAGTTGCCTTGAGCACATTAAAGATGACTCCATTCCTATCAATGATAATTTTCCATTGGATAGCTTACAGGCAGTATCTGATGTAGCCCCTCGGTATGCACCTGTAGCTAATTATCTAGTTAGCCATACTTTTCCTCCTGATTTCACTAAGCATCAGAGAGACAAGCTGAAAAGCGAGTCCAAATACTATGTATGGGATGACCCACATCTATGGAGGTGTGGTGCTGACCAGGTAATTAGACGGTGTGTACCTCAATCAGAATTCTAGTCCATTTTAGAGGCCTGCCACTCATCTGAGAGTGGAGGACATTTTGGCCTTCAACAAACTGCTAGAAAAGTTTTAGACTGTGGATTCTGGTGGCCTACTCTTTTTAAAGATGCTGCTGATCTTTGTAAATCTTGTCCTCCATGCCAAAGGTTTGGTAATATATCCCAGAGGGATGAAATGCCTCTACAAATTATGCTTTTCTGTGAAATTTTTGATGTTTGGGGCATTGACTTCATGGGTCCATTTCCAAATTCTAATGGCCACCTTTATATACTGTTAGCTGTATATTATGTTTCTAAATGGGTGGAAGCAATTCCTACCCGTACCGATGATGCTAACACCGTTGTTTTCTTTATTAGAAATCATATTAGTTGTCGCTTTGGATCACCACGAGCAATCGTGAGCGATCAAGGCACTCACTTTTGTAACAGGAGACTAACAGGTTTACTGAAGAGGCACGGGATCATTCATAAAGTATCAACCGCCAATCACCCCAGACTAATGGGCAAGCAGAGGTGTCTAACAGAGAGATAAAGCGCATACTGCAAAAGGTAGTCAAGCCTCATGGGAAGGACTGGAGCACCAGACTCCAAGACGCGCTTTGGGCATATCGGACAGCATATAAGACACCGATTGGGATGAGTCCTTTCCGCTTGGTTTATGGAAAGGCCTGTCATCTTCCAGTTGGGTTAGAACACAAAGCCTTCTGGGCGGTAAAGGAATGCAACATGGACTATGAGAGAGCCGGAGCTGAACAGAAGTTGCAACTTTAAGAATTAGAGAGCCTTCGCCTTGAAGCTTATGAAAACTCCAGGCTGTATAAAGAGAAGGTGAAGGCTGTGCATGACAAGAGCATTAAGAGAAGAGAATTCCAACCAGGGGACTTAGTCCTACTTTACAACTCAAGAATGTGACTCATGCCAGGCAAGTTGAGATCCAGATGGGATGGTCCCTATCGAGTAGAGAAGGTGGAACCATACGGAGTCTTTCACTTGAGCCATCCTTCAAGCTCTGAACTTATCAAGGTCAATGGACATCGCTTGAAGTTTTTCCATGGTGAAAAGATGGAAAAAACTAGGAACTAGAGATCTTCCTCTTGGAAGATTCGCCCACAGCAGAAGACTGAGCTAGTGGAGTGTCCAACTTAAGCACATTAAAGCAAAGTGCTGGGTGGAGACAACCCACCATAGTATGATCGTTCCTTCCCCTCTCCTTATCCTCCCTTGTCAATAACTCTTCTCAATACTAATGCGTATCTTTTGCATCTCATCTACACACTGCATATTGCATATTTCTACTTTAAAAAAAAAGAGCACACGATGCGACAGCGTCGATGACGCGTCTGCGTCATAGGTGCTTGGGACACGAGAAGAAAAGAAACAGAGAGTAACGCGAAATTGTGGCTGGAGGCATGCCTTTGGCACAAATTGTTCCACGCGACCGCGTCGCTCACGTGTCCGCGTCATGTGGGAAAAAGGGTGTATGGTCGAAAGTTGAGCTAGACTTGGGATGCACTTGTGCTAGTCGCACAAACCTTGCCACGTGAACGCGTGCCCCACGCGTCCGCGTTGTTTTCTCAATTTGGCCATTCGTCACCCTAAATTTTGGAAAAATATAATTTGAACAGAGAGTTATGTGAGCGCAAAGCTGCCCTCGCGCCACTAGCGCAAATCATGTCACGCGTCCGCGTGACCAACGCGTCTGCGTCATGTCATTTAAGGGCTTTCTACGCGACCGCATGTCCCACGCGTCCGCATCGCTTGCGCCGCCCAACTCATTCAAATCTACCAGATTATCTTTTCTTTTCTCATCCCATTCCTATTTTATTTCCCCCTTTCCTTCTTCCTCCCTTCTTTCTCTCTTCTACCCCCTCTTTCCTACCACCATTACCAAGGTTTTTTCTTCTCCCCTCCCTACTTTTTCTTTCCTCTTCTTATTTTCATGTTTTCTTTTTCTTTCTCTTCTACTTTCTCTATCCATGTTTTCTTTTTCTTTTCTTCTTCCTTTTATTGGTGTTAGAAATTTATTTGGGTCATTATTCTTATATGTTGCTTGTAAATTATTTAGGACTTGTTTAACAATTATATATTATTTTTATAGGGTTACTTGCATGTTCAAAATTAATTTTTCCATACCTTATTTA
Source organism: Arachis hypogaea (assembly GCF_003086295.3). Taxonomy (NCBI): domain Eukaryota; kingdom Viridiplantae; phylum Streptophyta; class Magnoliopsida; order Fabales; family Fabaceae; genus Arachis; species Arachis hypogaea. The sequence goes on along the minus strand of NC_092038.1, from coordinate 71,961,684 downwards.
ACATGCATGCTATGTGTTTGTGAAAATGCCCATATGGCATTTTGCACTATTTTTAGATTAAGCAAATGAAACTGTTATTTATTAAGTACAATCACCAAGCCAAGAATCTATCATGAATAAAGCTCTCTTGGTAATGTCTTAACAAACACAGTAAATAAGCAAACTGAAATGAAAGCATTTTAAAACAGAAAAATGACTAAAGAAAGCAGAATGAAAAAGTGTCAAATTAAAAGAGAAAAATAAAACTGCAGAGGCATTATGATTATGCAGACAAGTAGTGTTGCTTGAATGAATTGCATAGAAAATAAGTGGCACACCAAACTTAGAATCTTGGTGTGTCACTTTCATTTTTGATTTGATGCAATCATCCAAAAAGATTGAAAACAATTTGTTGCAAGGCAACACCAAACTTAGAATGTAACCATATGCCAATTTATTGAATTTAAATAAAGCAAAGAAAGAAAACAAAGCAGAGAAGAAATGTTACCTACGGTTGGGTTACCTCCCAACAAGTGCTCTTTTAGTGTCATTAGCTTGACATGTTGTTCTTCACTTTCTTCCTCTTCTTCCAGTTTGTTAGGAGGAATGACCTCAAAGGAGGGAAAGATTCAGCTAGTGTCCCTTGTCTTAGCCTTTCCTCAGCAAGCTTCCTTTTGCAAATGGCTTGATTGATCTTGCTTGCTGGATTAAGGACAGAATTGGTGCTCTTGCTAGTTGTCTTCACTTCTTTGGATTCAAGACTTGGTTGCTGTGTGATTATTGGAGTTTCGTATTCATCCAGAGCTTTTTGAATTAGTGGTTCCATGAGCTTTTCTTCTATGTACTTCTCTGCTTCACTTGAGTGTAAATTTTCTAGAATGACTTCCTCACTTTCTTGCTCCTCCACTCCTTTCTTTTCACCCAACATTTGACTTAATAGTTCTTTTATGGAGGAGGTGTGTTGTTCTTCCCAAGATTTCTTCATCTCCTCTTCATATTTTTTGATCACAAATTTAAGGGAAGTTTGTGAGGGTTGTGAATGTTCATGTTCCTTTGTCACCTCAAGTAGCGTTTGTGAATGTAAAATCCTTGGCTCATGTCCCTCATCCTTCATTGCAATTTCACTTGACACAGGGACCTTTTGTTTTTGTTTTTCCATTTTCTCCTTCCATGCTTTCGACAATTGGCCTAACTGCACTTCCATATTTTTGAGGGAGTTCTCTTGTTCTTTCTAGTACTTCTCTTTCTCCTCCGAAAATCTTTTGAGCATGGACTCAAGCTTTGAGATTCTTTGGCTATTGGAAGTTTGTGTGAGTGGTAAGTTTTGAAAGGGGCTTTTTGTTGAAGCATGGTCAAGTGATGATATCTTTGGATGAATATCATATAGAGCATTAGAATTCCTTTCCCAGCCACCATTGGAATTATGACTTGCATCATTTTGTGGTGGAGGGATGTAACACCCTAATATTCAAATCCTTATGCTCGAGTCATAAGTCAATGATATTACGGTGGTACGACTCTCAGGTGGATTTTTAAATATATAAACATAGGTAATTTCGAAAGGAGTATTAATCGAGAAGCCTGAAAAGAGTAGAAATAAAATCGCGAAGACGTATCACTCACGTTTCGACAACGAAAAGATAAAACGTGAAGCCGAAAGCGATATATGGACAAGGCATAAAGGAGATTAAGAGATAGATAACAGATAGATATATATAATATAAGTAAATAGCCGCTAGTCGCGACCCGCGAAGTTTAGGCCAGCTAGGGTACAGTATGAAAGTAACTGACAACAGTACATCCTAATCTCTCCCAAAGGAAACATAAGAGCCTCTATAGGCAAGTTCCAAAAGAGTTCAACACATAATATAATCTTTTCAAAACAAAGGTGGAGAGATTCTACGGAAAACACAAAGTAGAGAAAATAAATATCTTCGCCGTTTCTCAGACGAACCGCAGCTCACTTCTGAGCACCTGAACCTGTATCTGAAAAACAAGAGATATATACGGAATGAGAACCCCAGGCCCATGGGTTCCCAGTACGGTAAAAGTGCCAAATAAATACAATGCACTGCAATAAAAACTCACTAAGCATCCTAAACTCCTTTTCTCCAAGTATCCAGCCTAGATTCTCACTAATCCATGAATAGGCATCTGTCGTAAGGGGATACTAAATCTAGTTCATGTTACACATGTTTCCCAACTCGCTGATTCTTACACGAATCAGACTCAGAATCATAAGCAAAACCATCACCAGTTGTTCTGTCTCAGCAACTCTATATCAATACATCATACCCTCGCCTGGAGCTAGTGAAATCACATCACTGCGTCTACCCAGGGGGCTCAAATTATCTCATTCAAAAATCATCATCATGCAATCGCATCACCAATTCATCTCATCAAGAACAGCCCCCAACATCCACCGACACCAACATGAGGGATCTCTCAGTTGTACAAACACAAGCAATACAGACAAGTAATACACAAATAAGGTACAAGTAGAACAAGTAGCACGTAATCAGGTAACATAGCATGTATGATATAGAAATCCAAAACAAATAGGCAAACCCAAACAATTCAAACATATGCAAATGATGTATGCCTGCCCTATGGCTGATGATATCATCTGTCGGTTATATAGCCAACCCGACATGTCCTGGTAGCTAACCATTGGACAGAAACACCCCTTGCGGAGCAAGTAGGTTTGAGCTACAACCCCTTGCTACTACCCGCTCAACCCAGAGCCAGTGGAACAACCACTACTGTAGCTACTACCCAGGCGGGTGTTTAAAAGCTCAACCTGGAGCGAGTGGATTCACCACTACTGCCGCTACTACCCAGGCGTCACAATCTCTGACCTGGAGCAAGTGGGACGAACCACAACCCTTGCTACTGCCCAGGTATCTTAAGTATTAACCCGGAGCAAGCGGGACGAACCACAACCCTTGCTACTGCCCAGGTATCTCAAACATATATTCATTCAATCTCAATTCATATTATCAATCCTCATTGTTATCAAATCTCAAACATTAACCTGGAGCAAGTGGGACGAACCACAACCCTTACTACTACCCAGGTATCACAAATACATTCATTCAAAACTCCATAATTAACTCATTTATCATAAACATCCTTTTCCGTCTCATACCCGAAGCAAGTGGACAACGCCACTGCCTACTACCCGGGGTTACACATCACATTTCAACATCTTCCACTATTATCCATTTAACACATTCATTCATTAATCATATATGCATTTATACTCAGCCATAATCAATAATGGCTTTGCCGTGACCCGGCAATAACTCAGCCATCCGGCTCATGGTTCAATCAAGAACCAGCCATTTATCAATAAATATAGCCCTTCGGCTCATGGCATACACGGTACTCCACCGCCATCCTCCATGTCTCATATAATCATCGTTGATCACCATTGATCATAACTTTTTCCCTTGCTTCACTCGCAAGTTACCACATCCCCTAGTTCCTTTCTCATTACTAAGCATATCATAATGATTAATACATAAGGGGTGAGATCGGAGGCTTAGAAGTATGAGATTTAGCTTTTAAAACTCAAACATCAACTTTGGCATGAAACATGCCACGCGTACGCGTACTCCCGCGCACGCGTGGATGGCCAAAAACTTATCGGCGCAAGCGTCATCACGCTAACGCGTGGATTAAAAATTGCCAAATCGACGCACACGCGTCACCACGCGTACGCGTGGATACTCTGTGCCCCAGGCACAAGCTGGCACAGTTCTGGCACAACTCTCTGGAAAATGGCTGGGCATTGGGGTGCAGCACTATC